>NC_092234.1:62183598-62336098 GCF_036320965.1 Panulirus ornatus
AAATTTGCTCATAACTTTTGTTGAAAGTTGCTCACAGACAAACAAACAAACACCAGTAAAAACATAATCTCCTTGGTGGAGGTAATAAGGATAGAAAATATTGGTGTCATATGTTTGGACAGGGGCGCAATATCAGTGCTTGCCATGGGTGCTATTTCCCCTAGATACCCCCATGTTTGAATCCTCTAGGGTCTTCTTCATCTTCTGTTGTTAGTGTTTTCCTAGGTGTGCATCGCCAGAATAATGCAGTTTCGCCTGCATTATACACCTGCTCTGAATGGAGGTAATTGTCAGCTATGAGTTTCACAAATTCATCCACATACTCGGCAGCTCCTTCGTGGTTTGCAGACCACTTTTCTCTGCACACTTTATTCATGGAAATTCCTTGACGCTTCTTGAATCTTTGAAGCCATCCTTCACTATAGTCACGCTCATGTTGTACTTTAAGTTCTTTATGGAACAGCTTCGCCTGGTCCATTATCATTCTACTTGACAAGTCCACTCCATCACTCCAACGCTGTCGAAACCATTCCATCATCGCTTGATCGTGCTCAGTACTCTAACCATCTTTCATAGTTTTTCAAATCGTCATTTGCTTCTTGGAATTGCTGTCTGCATAGAATTTCAGTATTTTCCCAATACTGGAGATGTCACACAACTTATGCACTGAAACACCACGGTCCATGTTTTCAACAGTTCTACTTTATCTTGTATCGATATGGACTGGTGTTTACATTTGACACCATGACTGACACTCTCATGTGTCTTAGAAGCCATAGCTAGGGTTAAATTTAAGCAAAATAAGCAAAGAATCTCACAGAATTGCGGTATCACCACCAATGAGTGCAGTGTAAAGAATGTAAATAAGCATGCCCTACACACAACGCCATCTGTGGCTGCCCAGTAAACTAGTCTGCTGGCCGCGGTAATTTCAAGTTCTCTCAGGTAGTTTTGTCCAGACTAAAAGAGGTGCTGAACTATCAGTTGCCGGAAAATTGGTGGTGTACCTGTACTTGCTCAGTGCGCAGGTGTGATTTTGAAATTTTTAAGAGTTGTTGTTAATACATATTGATGTAAATCTTTTTTCTTAGTAATAATGAAGTTTGGAAAGGATGAAAGCAAAGTTTGTTTAGGCATTAGATTGATGCTTATACTGGGTTACTGCCTGTAGTTTGGGAGTTCAGTTTTTTTGTTCATTAGTACATTAATATTAGTTTAAGGTATTCTAACTGGGCATTTAACAGTGTTTGTTACTTTTGTTCTAAGCCATTACCTTGTGTTGAATAAGGTATTGTGTAGTACCTTTAATTTCAGGCAAGAAAAATTTCGTCAATGTAGAGCAGATGTGGCACGTTGCTGGGGAAGATACTGTCTAGTGCTTCTGCAGGTGTCATGTGATAAGGCAATCCCTGAGAACCCACAAGAACAGTCACAGCATCAGCAGGAGTCAGAAGAAGAAACTTTAGATGAGCAGGTAATATTTCAAGAGACAGTCTTCTAAGACAGCAATGATTTTATACATGAAGTTCTGAAGGCATTTCTGTGTTGAATATGACTGTTGAAGAATTTTTGCAGCTAATTATCGTAGGTAGGCTTCATTAGATTTAAAAAATACCAACTGCTAGTGAAACATTTGTTAAACATCAATTAATCATCACATGACAGGCCCCAAGAGTTCATGGACTGGGAGTTACAGTTGTGTCTCTGTTGCATAGGTGCTTTACCTTCATTCTTATCTGTAGAGAAATTAACTCATGAAGATGGCTAACACTGGAAGATATGGCTTTTTCACAGTTTAAAGGAAACTGCATATTTGTTAGAATGTAATAGAGAGTAAACTCATCATAAAGTGATTTGTCATGCTACAGTTAACCAGGGCTCATTGTTTACATATTGTTTCTTCTGGCTGGCCCTTTATCTGATAATATGTACTTATACACACATACACGTGTGTATATATGTATTTTTTTTTTTTTTGCTTTGTCGCTGTCTCCTGCATTTGCGAGGTAGCGCAAGGAAACAGATGAAAGAAATGGCCCAACCCACACCCATACACATGTATATACATACGTCCACACACGCAAATATACATACCTACACAGCTTTCCATGGTTTACCACAGACGCTTCACATGCCCTGTTTTAATCCACTGACAGCACGTCAACCCCGGTATACCACATCGATCCAATTCACTCTATTCCTTGCCCTCCTTTCACCCTCCTGCATGTACAGGCCCCGATCACACAAAATCTTTTTCACTCCATCTTTCCACCTCCAATTTGGTCTCCCACTTCTCCTCGTTCCCTCCACCTCCGACACATATATCCTCTTGGTCAATCTTTCCTCACTCATTCCCTCCATGTGCCCAAACCATTTCAAAACACCCTCTTCTGCTCTCTCAACCACGCTCTTTTTATTTCCACACATCCCTCTTACCCTTACGTTACTTACTCGATCAAACCACCTCACACCACACATTGTCCTCAAACATCTCATTTCCAGCACATCCATCCTCCTGCGCACAACTCTATCCATAGCCCACGCCTCACAACCATACAACATTGTTGGAACCACTATTCCTTCAAACATACCCATTTTTGCTTTCCGAGATAATGTTCTCGACTTCCACACGTTCTTCAAGGCTCCCAGGATTTTCCACTTCCGCTTCCATGGTTCCATCCGCTGCCAGATCCACTCCCAGATATCTAAAACACTTTACTTCCTCCAGTTTTGCTCCATTCAAACTTACCTCCCAATTGACTTGATCCTCAACCCTACTGTACCTAATAACCTTGCTCTTATTCACATTTACTCTTAACTTTCTTCTTTCACACACTTTACCAAACTCAGTCACCAGCTTCTGCAGTTTCTCACATTAATCAGCCACCAGCGCTGTATCATCAGCGAACAACAACTGACTCACTTCCCAAGTTCTCTCATCCACAACAGACTTCATACTTGCCCCTCTTTCCAAAACTCTTGCATTCACCTCCCTAACAACCCCATCCATAAACAAATTAAACAACCATGGAGACATCACACACCCCTGCCGCAAACCTACATTCACTGAGAACCAATCACTTTCCTCTCTTCCTACACGTACACATGCCTTACATCCTCGATAAAAACTTTTCACTGCTTCTAACAACTTGCCTCCCACACCATATATTCTTAATACCTTCCACAGAGCATCTCTATCCACTCTATCATATGCCTTCTCCAGATCCATAAATGCTACATACAAATCCATTTGCTTTTCTAAGTATTTCTCACATACATTCTTCAAAGCAAACACCTGATCCACACATCCTCTACCACTTCTGAAACCACACTGCTCTTCCCCAATTTGATGTTCTGTACATGCCTTCACCCTCTCAATCAATGTATAAAAGAAAGAGACAGGAGGTCAAGAGAAAGGTGCAAGAGGTGAAAAAGAGGGCAAATGAGAGTTGGGGTGAGAGAGTATCATTAAATTTTAGGGAGAATAAAAAGATGCTCTGGAAGGAGGTAAATAAAGTGCGTAAGACAAGGGAGCAAGTGGGAACTTCAGTGAAGGGCGCTAATGGGGAGGTGATAAGAAGTAGTGGTGATGTGAGAAGGAGATGGAGTGAGTATTTTGAAGGTTTGTTGAATGTGTTTGATGATAGAGTGGCAGATATAGGGTGTTTTGGTCGAGGTGGTGTGCAAAGTGAGAGGGTTAGGGAAAATGATTTGGTAAACAGAGAAGAGGTAGTAAAAGCTTTGCGGAAGATGAAAGCCGGCAAGGCAGCAGGTTTTGATGGTATTGCAGTGGAATTTATTAAAAAAGGGGGTGACTGTATTATTGACTGGTTGGTAAGGTTATTTAATGTATGTATGACTCATGGTGAGGTGCCTGAGGATTGGCGGAATGCGTGCATAGTGCCATTGTACAAAGGCATAGGGGATAAGAGTGAGTGCTCAAATTACAGAGGTATAAGTTTGTTGAGTATTCCTGGTAAATTATATGGGAGGGTATTGATTGAGAGGGTGAAGGCATGTACAGAGCATCAGATTGGGGAAGAGCAGTGTGGTTTCAGAAGTGGTAGAGGATGTGTGGATCAGGTGTTTGCTTTGAAGAATGTATGTGAGAAATACTTAGAAAAGCAAATGGATTTGTATGTAGCATTTATGGATCTGGAGAAGGCATATGATAGAGTTGATAGAGATGCTCTGTGGAAGGTATTAAGAATATATGGTGTGGGAGGAAAGTTGTTAGAAGCAGTGAAAAGTTTTTATCGAGGATGTAAGGCATGTATACGTGTAGGAAGAGAGGAAAGTGATTGGTTCTCAGTGAATGTAGGTTTGCGGCAGGGGTGTGTGATGTCTCCATGGTTGTTTGATTTGTTTATGGATGGATGCTACATACATATATATTTTTTTTTTTTTTTTTTTTTTTTTTTTTTTTTTTTTTTTATACCTTGCCGCCGTCTCCCGCGTATTGCGAGGTAGCGCAAGGAAACAGACGAAAGAAATGGCCCAACCCCCCCCACACACATGCACATACACACGCCCACACACACAAATATACATACCTACACAGCTTTCCATGGTTTACCCCGGACGCTTCACATGCCTTGATTCAATCCACTGACAGCACGTCAACCCCTGTATACCACATCGCTCCAATTCACTCTATTCCTTGCCCTCCTTTCACCCTCCTGCATGTTCAGGCCCCGATCACACAAAATCTTTTTCACTCCATCTTTCCACCTCCAATTTGGTCTCCCTCTATATATATATATATGTGTGTCGGATATATATATATAGATATATATATATATGTATATTTTTTTTTTTTTTTTGCCGCTGTCTTCCGCGTTTTTTGAGGTAGCACAAGGAAACAGATGAAAGAAATGGCCCAACCCACTCCCATACACATGTATATACACACACGTCGACTCACGCAAATTATACATACCTATACATCTCAATGTACACATATATATACACACACAGACACGTACATATATACCCATGCACACAATTCACACTGTCTGCCTTTATTCATTCCCATCGCCACCTCGCCACACATGGAATACCATCCCCCTCCCCCCCACATGTGTGCGAGGTAACGCTAGGAAAAGACAACAAAGGCCCCATTCGTTCACACTCAGTCTCTATATATATATATATATATATATATATATATATTTTTTTTTTTTTTTGCCGCTGTCTCCCGCGTTTGCGAGGTAGCGCAAGGAAACAGACGAAAGAAATGGCCCAACCCACCCCCATACACATGTATATACATACGTCCACACACGCAAATATACATACCTACACAGCTTTCCATGGTTTACCCCAGACGCCTCACATGCCCTGATTCAATCCACTGACAGCACGTCAACCCCGGTACACCACATGGCTCCAATTCACTCCATATATATATATATATATATATATATATATATATATATATATATATATATATATATATTATTATGTTGTATTGTTGCGAGGCGTGGGCTATGGATAGAGTTGTGCGCAGGAGGGTGGATATGCTGGAAATGAGATGTTTGAGGACAATGTGTGGTGTGAGGTGGTTTGATCGAGTGAGTAATGTAAGGGTAAGAGAGATGTTTGGAAATAAAAAGAGCGTGGTTGAGAGAGCAGAAGAGGGTGTTTTGAAATGGTTTGGGCACATGGAGAGAATGAGTGAGGAAAGATTGACCAAGAGGACATATGTGTCGGAGGTGGAGGGAACGAGGAGAAGTGGGAGACCTAATTGGAGGTGGAAAGATGGAGTGAAAAAGATTTTGAGTGATCGGGGCCTGTACATGCAGGAGGGTGAAAGGAGGGCAAGGAATAGAGTGAATTGGATCGATGTGGTATACCGGGGTTGACGTGCTGTCAGTGGATTGAATCAGGGCATGTGAAGCGTCTGGGGTAAACCATGGAAAGTTGTGCGGGGCCTGGATGTGGAAAGGGAGCTGTGGTTTCGGGCATTATTGCATGACAGCTGGAGACTGAGAGTGAACGAATGGGGCCTTTGTTATCTTTTCCTAGCGCTACCTCGCACACATGAGGGGGGAGGGGGATGGTATTCCATGTGTGGCGAGGTGGCGATGGGAATGAATAAAGGCAGGCAGTGTGAATTGTGTGCATGGGTATATATGTATGTGTCTGTGTGTGTATATATATGTGTACATTGAGATGTATGGGTGTGTATGTTTGCATGTGTGGACGTGTGTGTATATACATGTGTATGGGGGTGGGTTGGGCCATTTCTTTCGTCTGTTTCCTTGCGCTACCTCGCAAATGCGGGAGACAGCGACAAAGCAGAAAAATAATAATATATTATTTATTTATTAATTTTGCTTTGTCGCTGTCTCCCACGTTTGTGAGGTAGCGCAAGGAAATAGACGAAAGAAATGACCCAACCCACCCCCATACACATGTATATACATACACGTCGACACACGCAAATATACATACCTATACATCTCAACGTATACATATATATACACACACAGACATATACATATATACACATGTACATAATTCATACTGTCTGCCCTTATTCATTCCTGTTGCCACCCTGCCACACATGAAATATCAACCCCCTCCCCCCGCATGTGTGCGAGGTAGTGCTAGGAAAAGACAACAAAGGCCACATTCGCTCACACTCAGTCTCTAGCTGTCATGTATAATGCACTGAAACCACAGCTCCCTTTCCACATCCAGGTCCCACAGAACTTTCCATGGTTTACCCCAGACGCTTCACATGCCCTGGTTCAATCCATTGACAGCACGTTGACCCCGGTATACCACATTGTTCCAATCCACTCTATTCCTTGCATGCCTTTCACCCTCCTGCATGTTTAGGGCCCGCACACTCAAAATCTTTTTCACTCCATCTTTCCACCTCCAATTTGGTCTCCCACCTCTCCTTGTTCTTTCCACCTCTGACATATATCCTCTTGGTCAATCTTTTCTCACTCATTCTCTCCATGTGCCCAAACCATTTCAAAACACCCTTTTCTGCTCTCTCAACCACACTCTTTTTATTACCACACATCTCTCTTACCCTTTCATTACTTACTCGATCAAACCACCTTACACCACATATTGTCCTCAAACATCTCATTTCCAGCACATATGTACATGTGTATATATGTATATTTCTGTGTATGTGTATGTATATGTTGATATGTATGTGTATGTATAACAACAGAAGACGAAGAAGACCCCACAGGATTCAAACAATCTAAGGACAGACTTACCATCTAAGGGTGCTCATACATTGAATATTTGTTTAATTCAAATTTCTAGCAGTCCATGGTATACTTTAGACACATGGGAGATGTATGATTAGTGGGTTATAGGAGTGTTGATGAATTATTATTACATGACAACGATTAGTCCGGCAAAATGGTTAATCCGGCAAGGCATTGGAACCAAAAGTGCCAGAAAATTGGTGATGTACCAGTACTATTCCTTTATCCATACCCATTTTTGCTCTCTGAGATAATTTTCTCTCCTTCCACACATTATTCATCACTCCCAGAACCTTCGCCCCCTCCCCCACCATGTGACTCACTTCTGCTTCCATGGTTCCATTTGCTGCTAAGTCCACTCCCAGATGTCTAAAACACTTCCGTTGCCCCAATTTTTTTCCATTCAGACTTACCTCCCAATTAACTTGTCCCTCAACCCTACTGAACCGAATAACCTTGCTCTTATTCACATTCACTCTCAACTTTCTCCTTTCACACACTTTTCCAAACTCAGTCACCAACTTCTGCAGCACGAATCAGCCACTAGAGCTGTATTATCAGTGAAGAACAATTGACTCGCTTCCCAAACCCTCTCACCTCCAACAGACTGCATACTCGCCCCTCTCTCCAAAACTCTTGCATTTACCTCCCTAACCATCACATCCATAAACAAATTAAACAACCTTGGGGACATCACACACTCCTGCCGCAAACCAACATTCACTGGGAACCAATCACTCTCCTTTTTTCCTACTTGCATACATGCCTTACATCCTTGGTAAAAACTTTTCACTGCTTCTAGCAACTTTCCTTCCATGCCATATACTCTTAAAAGCTTCCACAAAGCATCTCATCAACCCTATTAAATGCCTTCTCCATATCCATGAACGCTTCATACAAATCTATTTGTTTTTCTAAGTATTTCTCACATACATTCTTCAAAGCAAACACCTGATCCATACATCCTCTACCACTTCTGAAACCATACTGCTCATCCCCAATCTGATGCTCTGTACATGCCTTCACCCTCTCAATCAATATATTCCCATTTAATTTCCCAGGAATACTCAACAAACTTGTCTCTGTAGTTTGGACTCTCAGCTTTATCCCCTTTGCCTTTGTACAATGGTACTATTCATGCATTCTGCCAATCCTCAGGCACTTCACCATGGTCCATACATACAGTGAATATCCTTACCAACCAATCAACAGTCTGGGGTAAACCATGGAAAGGTCTGTGGGGCCAGGATTTGAATAGAGAGCTGTGGTTTTGGTGCATTACACATGACAGCTAGAAACTGAGTGTGACTGAATGTGGCCTTTTGTGTCAGTTTTCCTGGTGCTGCCTCATGGTAGCCATGCGGGAAACAGTGACCATGTATGAATGAATGAACATGTATGTATACATACATCATTCGTCAAGCAAGACAATTGATGAGAGCTACATGCAAGCTTCTCTTTGAACAGTGTGTTGAAAGTACTCATAGGTAGGTATTTTCTTTCATTTTTTCTCTTTCTTGTTGTTGCTCACCCTTTCATTTCATATTAAAGGAAGAGATTCTGGTTGTCCAGTTCGGATATCTCTAGGTTAAAACAGACTTATCTTCTGAAATGGAGATAGCAGTTCTCTATAAAGAAGTTTTTGTTTATAGTGACTGAGGGATGATTTGTTATGAGGGGAATGAAAGTGAAATATAGTGGTTGAAAAAGACATTTAGGGAATATTTATATGTTTTTGTTATGTAGAGAAAGTTAGCTCTGATAGGGTAACAGCTTCTCTAAAAGACTGGCGGATTGAAAAATTTTAGGAGTAAGGATGTATATATGGAAGTATTACTTTTAAGATATTTGGATGTTTCTTCACTGTTTAATCTTCTTGAAATACTGGTATGAGCTACTGGATGCAGATTGGAAGACCAAAATTTGTGCTAAGTTTAAGAAACTCTTGTATGTACTTACAAATTTTCAGTGTATGGATATATGGAAGAAGATTGGATACTAATCAGATTTACCATAAATTGTTGGTAGAGTGCTGTACATCTAATTATTGTGTTATATTATGAAGTTGATTTGGTGATAAAGAAATATATGATTACTATAAACATGAGAAAAAATGTTGTAATTATAATATGCATTACATTACTCCTTTTATACTCTTCTATTTTGAAATTTGACAGACTAACAGTACACTTTTTACTTTGCTGAACAGCTTGAGTTTTTGCAACTTGAGGTTAGTGATCTGGAGTCAGAAGTTGCTGCATCACCAGTTGAGAACTTTGATGAAGCAAGACTGCTTTTCTTATCTGGGCTGCGATGGCTGACCACAGCACGCCAGTATTATACTATGGAGGATCATGCAAGTGACCATGTCAGCATTACACAAGAAATGAGTCATTTATATAAAGCTTTAGCCTTCTTTGAACCATCTGATGAAAGGTAATGCTATTGATGTTTTTCATGAATGGTGATAATGAAGTTTAGAAATATATCTCCATCAGTATTTCACATATTCTTGTAAATGCATTAAAAGCAGTTCTGTACATAGCACTTATGTAATTAAAAGGCTTAATGATAAAGTAGAGAAGGTATTGTGGAATGTGTTCATATATGGAATGTAGGGGAAGCTGGTGGATATGACAGTGGGTTTTTACAAAGGGAGTCGATCTTAGGTCTAGATAAGAATAGGGATGATTGAATGATTCTGAGGATAACCAGGGCTTTAGGATGGGAACGGTATGTATACTTTTGGCTGTCAGTTTTCTGTATTAAGTGAAAAGGTCATGTTACATAATTTAAACAAAGCAGTAAAATCAGTAAAACTGTGGAGTGAGCAGAAAGGCTGTACATTGTATTTAGATCAATCTTGGACTGGGCACTATATTGGGGCCTTGCCATTTCATGTGAAGTTGGGGCCCACCATCCCATCCCACCTATGTTGGCACTCATATATAACTTGTGCAATTTTCATTTAAGCATGCGCTGTATAACTTTTTTTAGGACAACCAGAAAAAAGACCAAATGAAAGGGGAAATGGATTCATTTTGTTTTATACAGGAGCCCAGTAAAGGGAGGTCTTTGGGAGTATAATGTGACAAGGCACAGTGACCGGATCTGCACTGATTTAGGTGATGCTGAACTAAGTTGTACCGCTGCAAAAGAACTGTAGGACATTGTGAGAAATTAAAAGGATTATGTAAAGGGTTGTAGGCTGAGAAGTGGAAAGTGAATCATGACAAAAGATGAAATGTGATTGACAGGGCACACCTGGTGCATGAAATAATGTTGAATAGTGTTAATAGAAAGGGTTAGTGGTGTTCATTGTTTTTGGAGAATGTTTTGTTATGATGGTGGAACAGATGCTAAGATACTGAAAATAGCTGCCACTTCAAGGAAAATAATGAGATAAACACATGTTTGTAGGTGTAGAGAAACATTCTGAGGGGAGTAGTTCAGCTTACCTCAATTTAAGAATGCAACTTGGGTAGGTAATAGCAGAATAATAGAGAATACACAAGCTAAATAGAAAGATTATCTAAGTTTCAGATGTGGATTGAGAAGAGTGGACTGATTGAGACAGGAGATTCTGATAGAAAATTATGAAATAGAAAAGGTATCATTAAAGAACGATGAGGTGACAAAGGGTTATACTGTCCTGAGATTGAAGGGAAGAGGGAGACCAGAGATGAGGTGGAAGGGTGGAATGAGGAAGCACTGTATGTGTAGATGTATAGGATGTTTGCATATAGGAGTGTATGGAGTTGTGCAAAGATTAGGATTCTAAGGTATTATGTGGAATCCTAGATATAAGAATATGCCATGCTAGGAATAGATAAATAGGTAAGATTTCATTGATTTCGTTAGGAATGTAGACTCAATTAATTTCACTTTAAAAGTTTATTGAACTTAAATTATGTCAGTAAGTTAAAAAATGTAAGTAGTCAGATGGGGGCATGCTTCTTGAAATCAAACATTGAATCATGGATCTTTGATAAAAGCATTGCTTTTAGAGTGTGAGCAAATACAAATTATTGAAGAGGTGGCTGTAAAGTTTCAAAGGATGGTAAGAGTGAAGATATTCCCCTATCCACAGCCAGGCCCCACAGACCTTTCTATGATTCCCCTGGCCATTTCACGTGACTTGGTTCAGTCCATTGTATGTCACATCATTCCAATTCACTCCACCCTTTGCATGCTGTTCACCCTCCTTCATGTCAAGTCCCAGTCACTCAAAATCTTTTTCAATCCATCCTTCCATATCCAGTTTGGTCTCCCCCTCCTCCATCACCCCTCCACTTTTGACACGTATATCCTCTTATCAACCTCTTCTCACTCATCCTCTCCATATGTTCAAATGATTTCATCACACCATCTTCATCTCTCTCAACCACAATCTTTTTATTACCATTTGTCTCTGTCACCCTTGTATTACTTTCTCAAACACACCACCCACACAATGTATTGTACTTAATCATTTCATTTCCAACACACCGCCCTCCTATGCACATTCTCATTTATAGCCCGCCTTGCATTCATGTATATCTTTTCATACACACATACATGTTTTATCCCTGGGGATAGGGGAGAAAGAATACTTCCCACGTATTCCCTGCGTGTCGTAGAAGGCGACTAAAGGGGAGGAGAGGGGGGCTGGAAATCCTCTCCTCTCGTTTTTAATTTTCCAAAAGAAGGAACAGAGAAGGGGGCCAAGTGAGGATTTCCCTCAAAGGCTCAGTCCTCTGTTCTTAATGCTACCTTGCTAACGTGGGAGATGGCGAATAGTGTGAAAAAAACAAAAAAAAAAACATACATGTTATATGGTTGCAAGGCATGGGCTATAGATAGGGTTGTGCGGAGGAGGGTTGATGTGTTGGAAATGAAATGTTTGAGGACAATATGTGGTGTGAGGTGGTTTGATCGAGTAAGTAATGAAAGTGTAAGAGAGATGTGTGGTAATAAAAGAGTTTGATGGAGAGAACAGAAGAGGGTGTGTTGAAATGGTTTGGTCACAGTGAGAGCATGAGTGAGGAAAGATTGGCAAGGAGGATGTGTGTGTCAGAGGTAGAGGGAATGAGGAGAAGCAGGAGACTGAGTTGGAGGTGGAAGGATGGAGTGAAAAAGATTTTGAGCGATCGGGGCCTGAACATACAGGAGGGTGAAAGGTGTGTAAGGTATAGAGTGAATTGGAACTATGTGGTATACCGCGGTGGATGTGCTGTCATTGGATTGAACCAGGGCATGTGAAGCATCTATGATAAACCATGGAAAGTTTTGTGGGGCCTGGATTTGGAAAGGGAGTTGTGGTTTGGGTGCATTACACATGACAGCTAGAGCCTGGGTGCGAACGAATGTGGCCTGTTTTGTCTTTTCCTAACGCTACCTTGCGTGTGCATGCACGCGTGTGGGCAGGAGGGGATGCTATTTCATTTGTAGCGGGGTGACAACAGGAATGGATGAAGGCAGCAAGTATGAATATGTACATGTGTATATATGTATATGTTTGTATGTATACGTTGAAATGTATAGGTATGTATATGTGTGTGTGTGGGTGTTTATGTATATACATATGTATGTGGGTGGGTTGGGCCATTCATATCCCTGTTTCCTTGTGCTACCTCGATAATGTGGGAGACAGAGATTGAATATAATAGATATATGAATGTAAACATACATACATACATATTTGCCTCTTCCTGTGTTAGCAAGGTAGCGTTCCAGAACAAATGACTGAGCCTTAGAGGGAAAACTCCTCACTTTGGGTACCTTCTTTGTTAGTTTGAGAACAGTTCTTTATTAACCCATGGTCACTTAATGGAAGGGAGATAGTATGTGACATCTGCA
This sequence comes from Panulirus ornatus, assembly GCF_036320965.1. NCBI lineage: Eukaryota > Metazoa > Arthropoda > Malacostraca > Decapoda > Palinuridae > Panulirus > Panulirus ornatus. The sequence goes on from NC_092234.1 coordinate 62,196,675, forward strand.
ATGGCAATATATCCATTGAACTAATAGAATGATAAGAATATAGGAGTCTCAGGTTAGAATATGGAAGGACCAAAAGTATTGGAGAAATATTAGAAAATAATCAAGTGTTTGAGAACAGTATATGGTATGAGTTAGTTTGATCAAGGAAGTAATAAGAGGGTAAGAGAGAGGTGTGGTGATAAAAAGAACAAGGTTGAGAAAGCTGAAGAGGATGTGCTGAAATGGTTTGGACCTAAGGAGAAAATGAGTGAGGAGGTAGAAGTACTTAGTAGGTTGGAACATTAGGCAGAAGTAGTGCTGGAGTTGCTCTCTGCCAGTGGCCTGTTAAGGGTGAAGCACCAAAGGCTAGGAAGTAGCAATAGAGCTCATCAGTTATGGAGACTCTTTGGCCATGGCCACCCTCTTGAGGGAGCTTGTGAAGGGAAAGGGTGTCAGATATAGATATAGATAGAGAAAAGAAAGGGTGACAGAGAGGATATATGTGTCATAAGTGGAGGGAACATGGAGAAGGGGGAGACCAAACTGAAGATGGAAGGATGTAATGAAAATGATTTTGAATGATGGGGGTCTGAACATGCTGGAGGGTGAAAGGCTTGCATGGGATAGAGTGAATTGGAATGATGTGGTATACAAGGGTCTAAGTGCTGTCAGTGGACTGAACCAAGGCATGTGAAGTGGCTGGGGGAAGTCGTAGAAAGGTTTCAAAACTTGTAAAATGCAAAAAGAGAAATCTACACAAAACAAAAACAAATGGATAACTTAATGTACCCTGTCCTTACTCAAGGCTGTAAAAAGAATTGATAGGGAGGACTTTTTGGAAAAGTATTGTATGATCAGCCATCTTATATGGCTCAAATACTATTAATTTTATTAAGATCAGAATAGCCACTTTACATTGAGTAGAAAAATGGTGTATATAGGCAAATATTAGGAGTGCTATAATATGCACAAGGCCACATTAAGGAGAGGAATAGATGCCTCATCTATGGAATCAAGAATTATAGAGTGATAGATAACATATTTGCAGTATGAAAATGGAAATGCACCTCTAAGAAGAATAGGACAGGAAATGAGTGCAGAAAGAAAAGATAATGAATAAAAGTGACAGAAAAGTACCTTCAGGAAACAAAAATAGATATAACAAACTTTACTAAATGACAAGAAATTACAATACAGAAGATTGGAGATAGGAGATGGGAGATGAAGATCTGTCAGAAATGGAGGAAAGTTATAAAAGGAGAAAAGTTGTATGATAATGGGTCATGCAATAGTGTAGAAATGTAGAACAAGTGATTTACCATTAGATATTAGAAATAGATTCACCAGTGGTGTTAAAAGTTGTGATATTTGCGGAATGGAAGATAAATGTTTTCAGCATTTCATTCTTTGGTACCGAGAACATCAAGAAAAACAAAGGGAGTCAGAAATATAACAACTGTATAACTTTTTTATATGTGGTCTCTATTTCCCATGTTAGCAAGGAAGCACCAGGAACAGACAAAAAGAGGCCACATTTGTTTACATCTATTTTCTAGCAGTTGTGCAGACCGAATGTAGAGAGAAAAAAGATAATCAGACAACTTTTGTTTAGAACTGAAAATATAAGAGTTGAGAAAGACCTTATTTATAAATTTTGGAAAATAATAGAGAGAAGACAGAGAAAAAAGATATGACAACAACATAATATAAGCAATTGAAATAACTATGCATAGCTGATCTGAGCATAGTAGATTTGATATGTCAACAGAAAAAGGCAAATGCCATTGCAAAGGCAAGACCTGCCATAATACAACTGAATAGAAATGAGGTCTGTGAGACTTAGTCGTGGATAGAGGGCTGTGGTTTTGGCGTAATGCACATGACAGCTAGAGAATGGATGTGAGTGAATATGGCCTTTCTTCATCTGTTCCTGTGCTACCTTCCTAATGTGAGAAATGGTGACCATGTATGAAAATGATTTAGTAAATGTCAGTTTAAATAGACTGATGAATTTTTGAAGATAGAAAATTTAGATAAATGCTTTTTAAGGTTTTAGAAGTTTCTGAAAGGAAGCCAAAACATGTATTTGTTTAGGTAGTTTTAAGGTTTTAGGTATCATTTTCATGCTTAAAAACTGCATAACCGGTAGTTTCTAGTGTCTTACAACTTTCACAAAACCAGATAAAATCACACCAAGAAGTACTTCATCCAGTCTTTTTGTGCATAACTGTCAGCTTGCATTAGTAACCAAATATAGTTTGAATACTTTTTAGATATACTATACCATATTTCATATTTGTGTTTTGTATGTCACTTACTGAGAATACTGTGGGTGAGGGAGTTCTGGATTGAATCTCCTCATTTATGATGTAAAACTAGTTCATAGGAAATGAATTAATTTTAAGCACCATTTTCTAGGAATGCATCTGCTATGTAGAGAAAGGAAAGGTTGTATTGATAGTGGCTCTATTCATTCTTTAGCTGAATTCAATTAATGATTTTCATTAAATGAATATCAGAGAAGGGAGAATTCTCCTAAGGAGTGGATGGAATGTAGCCAGGGGGCCTGACCTCATTTATGTTTTATTCCAGGACCTTCACATTTGAGTTGTTAATGTTAAAGAAATTTTCAAGGGGGCATCATAAATGTACTGAACTTTTTGAGGGTTTTAAGAACTGCTTTCATATACCTATGGATTGAGGAGAAAGGATACTTCTCACATATGCCATGCATGTCATAGAAGGTGACTAAAAGGGGTGGGAGTGAGTGGCTGGAAATCCTCCCCTCCTGTTTTTCTTTTCAAAAGAAGGAACAGAGAAGGGGGCCAAGTGAGGATTCTTCCCCCTAAGGCTCAGTCATCTGATCTTGATGCTACCTCACTAATGTGGGAATGACTATTATGGTAAAAAGAAAAAGAATAATGCTAACATTTAATAGCATGCAGATTTCTTAAGCATATGTTTTGAGTTGCTAGTGGGTGCGAATATGCATGCAGTAATTGAAATTTGGAACAGATTCCTTTCAAACCAAAGTTCTGTAGTTGTGGAAAAGTTAGTGCTAAGTCTAAGAAGGTGAAATTCAATTTACTCATATTTCATAAGGTCCAGATATTTCCATTTCCATTTCTTTCATCTTTATGCAGGCGATGTAAAATGCACAAACGGCGAGTTGACTTACTAGCAGCTCTGGTGCAGGAACTTAATCCACAGTATTATCTTTATGTGAGTACAGTATTTTCTTTGTATTTGTATAGGTAGAGGTTAAGATTAAGTATATTTTGAATTTTTGGTAATGAGTGAAACGGTGAAGAGTGGAGGTAAAGCTCATGCTGAATGGATGTAGATAATATGCATGGAAGCAGGGTCAGATTTATAGAGGGCCAGAAGGTCCCATGGCCCCCGAAGAAAATGATTAGGGCCCCTTCTAAGAAATGTTCAGCCTCTACTACCATTTGAATTTTGTAGGATAAATCATCATTTCTGGTCTCTCATAAGCTAAAGTATATGAGGTGTTGTCTTTTTTCGTTTTTCTCATAAATATTATTGGCTAATTATGTCATCATCAATTGGGTGGCTGTTACATATCCTTCTTTGATTCCCTGCCTGAGAGTGAGTTACACCAGCATGGAAGGAGCTAATTATGAGTAAAAGGTAACCCATGAAAAATTTACCTAAGGTGAAATATTTACTTGTTGAAATGTGTTAGGATTTGACAAGAGATGTTTTTGTTTGTGTTACATGAAGTGATGCTTCTTACATGCACAGTGAAGAGAAAGTAATAAATGATGGTGTTGAACTGTTGATGAAGCAGATGGTGACAAGTAATTTTGATGATATAAGTAAAACTGATAGGATGGATTTCTTTGATGGTGATCACTGCTTAGGTACAGCTAAGAGTACTAGCCATTGAGAGTATGAGCCATAGACTGAATACCAAATACTGAGATTAATTAGATGATGAATACCAAATACTGAGATTAATTATATGATATACTTGCATTAGTGGTGGTGTGGGTGTGGGATAAGAGGTGGGCTGTGATGCTTTATGCTAGCTGTAGCATCACATCTGATATAGGAAAGTAAGTTTGGTTATTATAACTGTAAGATTATTGCCAGTGGAAATTTGATATTACTTATGAAAACAGTACATGTACTTCCAAGGCAAAAGATGATGGATCATGAATCTTAAAAATACGTACTGTAAAACAATAAACTGCTAATTTAATTGTGAATTTCTTTAGTTGACTAGGTCCTGCAGTATTTCAAGTGTATTTACCAGTTGGATGACACTTTTGCCTCTCATACTTACTAACATTTCAGCATTTACTGACATATTGTCCCTTGAAATATACCAACATCTTGGCTCCTAACTATGTATTGTCCCTTAGTATGTTCTGACATGGTGTATATGTGTATACCTGGTAACCCTAAACAGTGAAGTCAATTAGATGCTGTAGGATTGATGAAATACATTTATAGTACTGATGGACAACCAGTTGGCTAATGATATTTTCAATTATATTTGGAGTTCATTGCTTTTCTGTTTTATTTATTTGTGATTTATGATCCTTTGAAATTACAAAGGATTGCATTTGAAATTGGGTCTAATCAAACAACTAAGCCCACCAAAACCCAAGAGGGCTGAAGTAGTTTAAATGAAATATGCCTGAAATTCTGTATGAGACCCAGTTGACTATTGCATTTTCTTGGATTTCTGTGGATTTTGAGGAGGAGGCTGAGAGTGCCTGTGTAGTGCTAACTGCTACAAAGTGTGGAGTATGGAGTCACACCAGTGTTACACAGATCGCAAAACAAAATCATTAGTTAGTTGTATCTCCTACATTATCAATATGTGTTTCATTAATTATACTGCAATCCTTTAGTATTTCAGTAGATTTTGTTGTTTGTTGTACTTCCAGTTTATTCATTTGTTTGTAGTCACACCAGGTAGTTCGTAGTAGTAGGTAGGCAGCCAACGACCAGGAAGGTATGTACTACCTGCCTGGGCATTGGAAGAGTTAATGATGGCTGCCTAGTGAGTCAGCACTTCAGTGGTTTTCAAAATGAACTCCCCTGACCCAGGTGGCTGTGTTTTCTCTCTGCCTCACCCACACTTGGACTGCTGGCATTCTGTCCACAAACATACTATATCTCCTTGTCTCACATAAAACCACTTGACAATGCTTAACTTACACAGGTCCTTCTTCATAGCTGTAGAGTTGCTTGTGATGAGCACTGTGCACTAGCCCCTTCTTTTGGCAGAATAGTAGGAGCGATAGATAGAAGTTGGAAGGAACACTTGGGCAGAAGCACGAGATAGAAACATAAGGTAGCAGTGATGGGTTAGGAACATTAGGCTGCAGCATTAGGTGGAAGAAGTAGTTTGGAACATTATGTAAACACATTAGGTAAAAGTATTCTGTTAGAAGATTGGGTAGGAGCCTCTGCAAAGAATGCGCTAGAGTTGCCCTCTGTGAGTGGCCTGTTGAGGGGGAAGCACTAAAGGCTAAGAATTGGCGATGGAGTTTACTAGTTATGGAGACTATTGCTGTGGTCACCCACTTGCGGGAGTTCCAGGAGGGAACTGGCATCAGAGGTGTAGATATAGAAGGTGACTAAAGGGGACAGGAGCAGGGGGCTGGAAACCCTCCCCTCCTTGTATTTTAACTTTCTAAAAGGGGAAACAGAAGAAGGAGTCACGGGGGGAGTGCTCATCCTCCTCGAAGGCTCAGATTGGGGTGTCTAAATGTGTGTGGATGTAACCAAGATGAGAAAAAAGGAGAGACAGGTAGTATGTTTGAGGAAAGGAACCTGGATGTTTTGGCTCTGAGTGAAACGAAGCTCAAGGGTAAAGGGGAAGAGTGGTTTGGGAATGTCTTGGGAGTAAAGTCAGGGGTTAGTGAGATGACAAGAGCAAGGGAAGGAGTAGCACTACTCCTGAAACAGGAGTGGTGGGAGTATGTGATAGAGTGTAAGAAAGTAAACTCTAAATTGATATGGGTAAAACTGAAAGTTGATGGAGAGAGATGGGTGATTATTGGTGCGTATGCACCTGGGCATGAGAAGAGAGATCATGAGAGGCAAGTGTTTTGGGAGCAGCTGAGTGAGTGTGTTAGTAGTTTTGATGCATGAGACCGGGCTATAGTGATGGGTGATTTGAATGTAAAGGTGAGTAACGTGGCAGTTGAGGGAATAATTGGTATACATGGGGTGTTCAGTGTTGTAAATGGAAATGGTGAAGAGCTTGTAGAGTTATGTGCTGAAAAATGACTGGTGATTGGGAATGCCTGGTTTAAAAAGAGAGATATACATAAGTATACGTATGTAAGTAGGAGAGATGGCCAGAGAGCATTATTGGATTACATGTTAATTGATAGGTGCATGAAAGAGAGACTTTTGGATGTTAATGTGCTGAGAGGTGCAACTGGAGGGATGTCTGATCTTTATCTTGTGGAGGGGAAGGCGACGATTTGTAGAGGTTTTCAGAAAAGGAGAGAATGTTAGGGTGAAGAGACTGGTGAGAGTAAGTGAGCTTGGGAAGGTAACTTGTGTGAGGAAGTACGAGGAGAGACTGAGTACAGAATTGAAAAAGGTGAGAACAAAGGAGGTAAGGGGAGTGGGGGAGGAATGGGATGTATTTAGGGAAGCAGTGATGGCTTGCGCAAAAGATGCTTGTGGCATGAGAAGCATGGGAGGTGGGCAGATTAGAAAGGGTAGTGAGTGGTGGGATGAAGAAGTAAGATTATTAGTGAAAGAGAAGAGAGAGGCATTTGGATGATTTTTGCTAGGAAATAATGCAAATGAGTGGGAGATGTATAAAAGAAAGGCAGGAGGTCAAGAGAAAAGTGCAAGAGGTGAAAAAGAGGGCAAATGAGAGTTGGGGTGAGAGAGTATCATTAAATTTTAGGGAGAATGAAAAGACGTTTTGGAAGGAGGTAAATAAAGTGCGTAAGACAAGGGAACAAATGGGAACTTTAGTGAAGGGGGCTAATGGGGAGGTGATAACAAGTAATGGTGATGTGAGAAGGAGATGGAGTGAGTATTTTGAAGTTTTGTTAAATGTGTTTGATGATAGAGTGGCAGTTATAGGGTGTTTTGGTCGAGGTGGTGTGCAAAGTGAGAGGGTTAGGGAAAATGATTTGATAGACAGAGAAGAGGTAGTAAAAGCTTTGCTGAAGATGAAAGCCGGCAAGGCAGCGGGTTTGGATGGTATTGCAGTGGAATTTATTGAAAAATTCCACTGGTTGATAAGGTTATTTAATGTATGTATGACTCATGGTGAGATGCCTGAGGATTGGCGGAATGCTTGCATAGTGCCATTGTACAAAGGCAAAGGGGATAAGAGTGTGCTCAAATTACAGAGGTATAAGTTTGTTGAGTATTCCTGGGAAATTATATGGGAGGGATTTGATTGAGAGGGTGAAGGCATGTACAGAGCATCAGATTGGGGAAGAGCAGTGTTGTTTCAGAAGTGGTAGAGGATGTGTGGATCAGGTGTTTGCTTTGAAGAATGTATGTGAGAAATATTTAGAAAAGCATATGGATTTGTATGTCACATTTATGGATCTTGAGAAGGCATATGATAGAGTTGATAGAGATGCTCTGTGGAAGGTATTAAGAATATATGGTGTGGGAGGCAAGTTGTTAGAAGCAGTGAAAAGTTTTTATCGAGGATGTAAGGTATGTGTACGTGTAGGAAGAGAGGAAAGTGGTTGGTTCTCTGTGAATGTAGGTTTGCAGCAGGGGTGTGTTGATGTCTCCATGGCTGTTTAATTTGTTTATGGATGGGGTTGTTAGGGAGGTGAATGCAAGAGTTTTGGAAGTAGGGGCAGGTATGAAGTCTGTTGTGGATGAGAGAGCTTGGGATAGTGAGTCAGTTGTTGTTTGCTGATGATACAGTGCTGGTGGCTGATTCATGTGAGAAATTGCAGAAGCTGGTGAGTGAGTTTGGTAAGGTGTGTGAAAGAAGAAAGCTGAGAGTAAATGTGAATAAGAACAAGGTTATTAGGTACAGTAGGGTTGAGGGTCAAGTCAATTGGGAGGTAAGTTTGAATGGAGAAAAACTGGAGGAAGTAAAGTGTTTTAGATATCTGGGAGTGGATTTGGCAGCGGATGGAACCATGGAAGCGGAAGTGAATCATAGGGTGGGGGAGGGGGCGAAAGTTCTGGGAGCCTTGAAGAATGTGTGGAAGTCGAGAACATTATCTCGGAAAGCAAAAATGGGTATGTTTGAAGGAATAGTGGTTCCAACATTGTTATATGGTTGTGAGGCATGGGCTATGGATAGAGTTGTGCAGAGGAGGGTGGATGTGCTGGAAATGAGATGTTTGAGGACAATATGTGGTGTGAGGTGGTTTGATCAAGTAAGTAATAATAGGGTAAGAGGGATGTGGGATGATAAAAAGAGTGTGGTTGAGAGAGCAGAAGAGCGTGTTTTGAAATGGTTTGGTCACATGGAGAGAATGAGTGAGGAAAGAGTGACCAAGAGGATATATGTGTCAGAGGTGGAGGGAACGAGAAGTGGGAGACCAAATTGGAGGTGGAAAGATGGAGTGAAAAAGATTTTGAGTGATCGGGGCCTGAACATGCAGGAGGGTGAAAGGCGTGCAAGGAATAGAGTGAATTGGAACGTTGTGGTATACCAGGGTCGACGTGCTGTCAGTGGATTGAACCAGGGCATGTGAAGCATCTGGGGTAAACCATGGAAAGCTCTGTGGGGCCTGGATGTGGAAAGGGAGCTGTGGTTTTGGTGCATTATTACATGGCAGCTAGAGACTGATTGTGAGCGAATGTGGCCTTTGTTGTCTTTTCCTAGCGCTACCTCGCACACATACGGGGGGGAGGGGGTTGTTATTTCATGTGTGATGGGGTGGCGATGGGAATGAATAAAGGCAGACTGTATGAATTGTTTTTTTTTGTTTTTTTTTTGCTTTGTTGGTTTCCCGCATTTGCAAGGTAGCGCAAGGAAACAGACGAAAGAAATGGCCCAACCCACCCCCATACACATGTATATACATACGTCCACACACGCAAATATACATACCTACACAGCTTTCCATGGTTTACCCCAGTCGCTTCACATGCCCTGATTCAATCCACTGACAGCACGTCAACCCCGGTATACCACATCGATCCAATGCACTCTATTCCTTGCCCACCTTTCACCCTCCTGCATGTTCAGGCCCCGATCACACAAAATCTTTTTCACTCCATCTTTCCACCTCCAATTTGGTCTCCCACTTCTCCTCGTTCCCTCCACCTCTGACACATATATCCTCTTGGTCAATCTTTCCTCACTCATTCTCTCCATGTGCCCAAACCATTTCAAAACACCCTCTTCTGCTCTCTCAACTACGCTCTTTTTATTTCCATGCATCTCTCTTACCCTTACGTTACTTACTCGATCAAACCACCTCACACCACACATTGTCCTCAAACATCTCGTTTCCAGCACATCCATGCTCCTGCGCACAACTCTATCCATAGCCCATGCCTTGCAACCATACAACATTGTTGGAACCACTATTCCTTCAAACATACCCATTTTTGCTTTCCGAGATAATGTTCTCGACTTCCACACATTCTTCAAGGCTCCCAGGATTTTCGCCCCCTCCCCACCCTATGATCCACTTCCGCTTCCATGGTTCCATCCGCTGCCAGATCCACTCCCAGATATCTAAAACACTTTACTTCCTCCAGTTTTTCTCCATTCAAACTTACCTCCCAATTAACTTGACCCTCAACCCTACTGTGCCTAATAACCTTGCTCTTATTCACATTTACTCTCAGCTTTCTTCTTTCACACACTTTACCAAACTCAGTCACCAGCTTCTGCAGTTTCACACATGAATCAGCCACCAGTGGTGTATCATCAGTGAACAACAACTGACTCACTTCCCAAGCTCTCTCATCCACAACAGACTTCATACTTGCCCCTCTTTCCAAAACTCTTGCATTCACCTCCCTAACAACCCCATCCATAAACAAATTAAACAACCATGGAGACATCACACACCCCTGCCGCAAACCTACATTTACTGAGAACCAATCACTTTCCTCTCTTCCTAAACGTACACATACCTTACATCCTCGATAAAAACTTTTCACTGCTTCTGACAACTTGCCTCCCACACCATATATTCTTAATACCTTCCACAGAGCATCTCTATCAACTCTTATCATATGCCTTCTCCAGATCCATAAATGCTACATACAAATCCATTTGCTTTTCTAAGTATTTCTCACATACATTCTTCAAAGCAAACACCTGATCCACACATCCTCTACCACTTCTGAAACCACACTGCTCTTCCCCAATCTGATGCTCTGTACATGCCTTCACCCTCCCATATAATTTACCAGGAATACTCAACAAACTTATACCTCTGTAATTTGAGCACTCACTCTAATCCCCTTTGCCTTTGTACAATGGCACTATGCACGCATTCCGCCAATCCTCAGGCACCTCACCATGAGTCACACATACATTAAATAACCTTACCAACCAGTTAATAATACAGTCACCCCCTTTTTTAATAAATTCCACTACAGTACCATCCAAACCTGCTGCCTTGCCGGCTTTCATCTTCCGCAAAGCTTTTACTACCTCTTCTCTGTTTACCAAATCATTTTCCCTAACCCTCTCACTTTGCACACCACCTCGACCAAAACACCCTATATCTGCCACTCTGTCATCAAACACATTCAACAAACCTTCAAAATACTCACTCCATCTCCTTCTCACATCACTACTTGTTATCACCTCCCCATTTGCGCCCTTCACTGAAGTTCCCATTTGCTCCCTTGTTTTACGTACTTTATTTACCTCCTTCCAGAACATCTTTTTATTCTCCCTAAAATTTAATGATACTCTCTCACCCCAACTCTCATTTGCCCTCTTTTTCACCTCTTGCACCTTTCTCTTGACCTCCTGTCTCTTTCTTGTATACATCTCCCACTCAGTTGCATTTTTTCCCTGCAAAAATCATCCAAATGCCTCTCTCTTCTCTTTCACTAATAATCTTACTTCTTCATCCCACCACTCACTACCCTTTCTAATCAACCCACCCCCCACTCTTCTCTTGCCACAAGCATCTTTTGCGCAATCCATCACTGATTCCCTAAATACATCCCATTCCTCCCCCACTCTCCTTACCTCCATTGTTCTCACCTTTTTCCATTCTGTACTAAGTCTCTCCTGGTACTTCCTCACACAAGTCTCCTTCCCAAGCTCACTTACTCTCACCACCCTCTTCACCCCAACATTCACTCTTCTTTTCTGAAAACCCATACAAATCTTCACCCTAACCTCCACAAGATAATGATCAGACATCCCTCCAGTTGCACCTCTCAGCACATTAACATCCAAAAGTCTCTGTTTCGCGCGCCTGTCAATTAACACGTAATCCAATAACGCTCTCTGGCCATCTCTCCTACTTACATACGTATACTTATGTATATCTCGCTTTTTAAACCAGGTATTCCCAATCACCAGTCCTTTTTCAGCACATAAATCTACAAGCTCTTCACCATTTCCATTTACAACACTGAACACCCCATGTATACCAATTATTCCCTCAACTGCCACATTACTCACCTTTGCATTCAAATCACCCATCACTATAACCCGGTCTTGTGCATCAAAACCACTAACACACTCATTCAGCTGCTCCCAAAACACTTGCCTCTCATGATCTTTCTTCTCATGCCCAGGTGCATATGCACCAATAATCACCCATCTCTCTCCATCAACTTTCAGTTTTACCCATATTAATCGAGAATTTACTTTCTTACATTCTATCACATACTCCCACAACTCCTGTTTCAGGAGTACTGCTACTCCTTCCCTTGCTCTTGTCCTCTCACTAACCCCTGACTTTACTCCCAAGACATTCCCAAACCACTCTTCCCCTTTACCCTTGAGCTTCGTTTCACTCATAGCCAAAACATCCAGGTTCCTTTCCTCAAACATACTACCTATCTCTCCTTTTTTCTCCTCTTGGTTACATCCACACACATTTAGACACCCCAGTCTGAGCCTTCGAGGAGGATGAGCACTCCCCCCGTGACTCCTTCTTCTGTTTCCCATTTTAGAAAGTTAAAAAAATACAAGGAGGGGAGGATTTCTGGCCCCTCGCTCCCGTCCCCTCTAGTCGCCTTCCACGACACGCGAGGAATGCGTGGGAAGTATTCTTTCACCCCTATCCCCAGGGATAATATATATATATATATATATATATTTTTCTTTTTCTTTCAAACTATTCGCCATTTCCCGCATTAGCGAGGTAGCGTTAAGAACAGAGGACTGGGCCCTTGAGGGAATACCCTCACCTGGCACAATTCTCTGTTCTGTAGCGCAAGGAAACAGGCGAAAGAAATGGCCCAACCCACCCCCATACACATGTATATACATACGTCCACACACGCAAATATACATACCTTCACAGCTTCCCATGGTTTACCCCAGACGCTTCACATGCCCTGATTCAAGCCACTGACAGCACGTCAACCCCGGTATACCACATCAATCCAATTCACTCTATTCCTTGCCCTCCTTTCACCCTCCTGCATGTTCAGGCCCCGATCACACAAAATCTTTTTCACTCCATCTTTCCACCTCCAATTTGGTCTCCCACTTCTCCTCGTTCCCTCCACCTCCAACACATATATCCTCTTGGTCAATCTTTCCTCACTCATTCTCTCCATGTGCCCAAACCATTTCAAAACACCCTCTTCTGCTTTCTCAACCACGCTCTTTTTATTTCCACACATCTCTCTTACCCTTACGTTACTTACTCGATCAAACCACCTCACACCACACATTGTCCTCAGACATCTCATTTCCAGCACATCCATCCTCCTGCGCACAACTCTATCCATAGCCCACGCCTCGCAACCATACAACATTGTTGGAACTACTGTTCCTTCAAACATACCCATTTTTGCTTTCCGAGATAATGTTCTCGACTTCCACACATTCTTCAAGGCTCCCAGGATTTTTGCCCCCTCCCCCACCCTATATACATATATATATTTATACACATACATACACACCTATACACACACACACACATATACATATATATACATATGAAAAATGTAAGAAATAATTTAGAAAACTGAAACTTCTAGCTTGAAATGAAATGAAAAAATGAATGTCACATAATGGCAACCTCTGGCTATGGAAAAGGGAAATGTATAATTTATTTACACAAACGTCAATAGTAGTTTTCATCAATTTAACCACTGTATCATACTGCCTGGTCCACTTCTCTTATCATGAAACAGGAATATTGGTTTATGATGTTTCTCAATTTTCTTCATTACACATTGTACATGTGTATATATGTATATGTCTGTGTGTGTATATATATGTATACGTTGAGATGTATAGGTATGTATATTTGCGTGTGTGGACGTGTATGTATATACATGTGTATGTGGGTGGGCTGGGCCATTCTTTTATCTGTTTCCTTGTGCTACCTCGCTAACGTGGGAGACAGTGACAGAGCAAAATAAATAAATAAATGATATATAGCCCTGAAATGAATAACTCCATTAATCACGACCCTATAAAGGTAGTGTAAAATATCTTTCCCCTTGGTCATTTTTCCTGCTATTGTGTGCAGAACCTTCCTGAATGAGCTTTGTCTCTTCAATATTATTCTTTCTTGGAACTCTTAGGCTATTTATTTTGCAGCTGCATTTCCTTTCACTCATCCCAGGTAACTTTTATAATAGTCCCCATTATGCACTTCCCTGATTATCATCCTTGATGGAGAAAGGAAAAGGGAAATGTTCAAGCATGAGAGAAAAAGCAGCCAAAAGCAGGTTGAAACCCTTGGAATGGATAGGATTACATCAGAAATGTTGAATAGTGGAAGTGATATGGTAGCAGAATGGATGCACAAAATAGAAGAGTCTGGGGGAGCCAGATCACCTTATAGTAAGAGTTGTAGGACTTTTATACCAAGGAAAAGGTGGTAAAGATAAGTGTAAAAACTCCAGTTGGGTCAGATTATTGAGCACATCAAGAAAGGCATATGAAAGAATTGTTACTGAGTGGGTGAAGAAGATAACAGAGGGCAGGATAAGTGAAGGCTATGGGGTCAATAAGAAAAGCATTGGATATGTAGATCCACTCTTCTCTGTGAAGATACTAGCAGAAAAATGTTTAGCAAAAAGAACAAATTTGTATGCAGCATTAACCATTAAACTGTGACTGACATCATTTGATGTTGACTTATGAAACAGCTCCTGGCATCTGTTGAAGTTCTCCTAGGAAAACAGTCACAAACATAAGTTGTTTTTACTTTTTCTGCCTTTATTTTGATATCCAGCCAACATATTGTACATTAACAGCTTATGGATGTGTCTTCTGGCCTTGGGAAAATATTCTGCTATTCTCAATATTCCTGCAACCACCGTCATAAGTGTATGGCTGTCCACCTGATTGTTGAGAATAGTGACTCTGCAGAAAATAAATTTTTTTAAGATGCCTTATGTAATGTAGCAGTTGGTGAAGAAATAAGTGACATTAGAAAATTATTTGAGTGGGAGATTACATACGGATATGGAGGCATGCCAGAAAACTCGTGTTTATGTAAGGAATTACATAACAATTGCACATAATTTTCTTTATGCAATCCTTGGGTAATGGAGGACTTTGGTAACAGATTATACAGAACAATCCAGAATAGTTCCAGATAAACAACCCTCTCAGAATCCTCAATGCCAGCCACTTGACGTCTTCATACGTGTATGCAGGATGAAAGGTGTATTTTTTCTTTTATGCTTGTTGGTTGCATTAGCAAGAAAGCATCAGGAACAGAAAAAGAATTGGTCTCAATTGTTTACTTCCATTCTTTAGCTGTTTTGTGGGTAATATTTCTACATACAATCATGTATTTCACCAACAGTGTATGTATGTATATTTGTGTATAGAATGAGAGTATTTATGAAATAAACAAATCCTAACCCACACCAAATTTTAGTGTGAAAGGTGTAATATTTCTGAGTATATTCATGCCGTTTACCACCAAGACTGTGCCTGTGTATGAAATATGAATACAGTAAGAAAACAGGTTCAACAGAAAGAAAAGATGTAATTGCCATATCTCCTGTTTTGAGGGACTCTCTGATACATTACTCAATCCCTCCTAAGTACTTCTTATCACTGGACCAGGCTGTCAGAAAAGTATAAGTATTACAGTGTCTGAATTTGATGTAACTGTTGAATGCCAAGCTATTATTTCATAAAGGATTTTTTTTTTTTTTGCACACTTTGTTATGGAATTTTCAGATCATCCTCGCCATTTAAGGGTTGATATACCTAGTTTAGATAAAGGTAACTGGAGTGCATTGTAGAAAGGTACTAAAAATTGGCATTGTATGAGGAGAGTTGCTTGATGTAAAGTGATTTTACACAAAATTCTTAACCATGTGCACTAGATAATGATTAGTAAGATTGGAGACTGGCATGGAGGTGAAACAGGTTTGTATGATGATATGCTAGGTTTTCAGTTTATGAAGAACAGGAATTCACAGAGCAGAGTGTGAGTTTGATAGAGACATTTTGTTGGTGACAGGCATATTTGTGAGTGATATGATGTTGATGGAGGAGTAAGAGATATTACTGAAATTTTTTATTTAGCCTTACCCAGTGTTTAAAGGAATATATTTGAAGGTAAGTGCCAATAAGAGTAAGGGAATGATTTTTTAAAGTAGGGAGAGTGAAGTTGTAGACTTTGTAGTGTCTTATAGGTTAGATAAAGATGGTTAGCTGAAGTTAAAATGGATGGTGAACCGCTGGAAGAGGTTAGAGGATTTAATCAAGTATTTGAATTTTTTTGCCAGACAGACATGGCATATTAGAAAGAAATAAAGGAGAGAGCTGACCAAGGAATGAAGGTTATTGAATCTTAAGAGTTATAGATGGAAAAATTAGAACATGAATGTGAAAAAAAGATTAAGCAACAATATGGTTTTGCTGGCTATCCTTTGGGTGTGAAAATACAGTAGCGCAGATTCATGTTGGAGAAATTAGCCATTTGAAAGATATTTGTGGTGTTCACTTTTGGAATGGAGAAAGTAATGCTGAAGTGTATATGAGATGCCAGTGAGAGGAAAAGTCATGGGGTTTGTTGTCTTATAGTGGATTAGGAGAAATAATTAGAAGTAATTTGATCAGATAGAGAGAATTTGATAATATGCTAGGGATCACGTGTTTAGGTGAGGCAGCAATGAAATGTTACATTTGTGGCCACCCTTCTAGGAAGAAGTTCTGGGGGAAATGAGGCATTAGAAATGGATAAAAAAAAGATAGATTTTCTTTTGCTCCAAAGTATATGGATTTTAGAAAGAGTGGACTCAGTTTTGTGAATTTCAACTGATATATCTTATGATGGGATAAAGTAATGTAGTTTTATCAGATTTTTGTAAATGTAATATGCATATAAAATAGGAGACCATATATATTGTTTTAATTTTTTAGGTGTGCCGGCAGATTAATTATGAACTAGCAGAGACTTATTCAGCCATGATGGATAACAAATTGGACTTAGTGGAAGCTGGAACTGGTGACCCCACGCCTCCACAGGCAAAGAAGATCAACAGTTTGGCCACCTCAAGTATACAACACTTTCTTCACTACCTTGACTCCTTGAAAGATGAGACGTAAGCACACTTTTGTTTTTCTTTTTCGTTTTCTTTTGAAGGGAACTTCATCTATAGTTCTTGCGGTAGTAGCCTCAGGAGAGGGCAGAGCGAGTGATACCCGGAACCCCATACTTTAGCGGCTCCAAATTTTCTATAATCTTTGTATTAATATTATTAGTACGATTTATGTTATTATATTCAGATACTCTCATTGGAGTTTCATGGATAAGGTAGGATTGAAATTGAGATTGTTGGACATACCATGATTATAGATCATCAAGATTAATTCTGTAGGGGGGCCCCAATATCCCTTTTGCCACTTCTGGCCATGTAAGGAGATACTTATTGTAGTGAAAATATGGTTTATTATTCTGATTGCTTTATAGGAAAGGATCAGCCTGTAGGACAGAAAAAACTGAAAATGATAAAAATTACTCTACAAAGTATAGCATTTGAATTGTGTGTTTTGGTGTGGGGTTGATTTTATGGTCTTTTGAATTGAGAGTTGTTATATTGATATCATAGGAGGTTACACTGCAGATTGTTGGCTATTAGATTTTATCTGTCTATCTATCAGTATCTCTGATACCTTTTTCCTCCTGGGAACTTTCCTTTAGTTGGTGCTGGCTGTGATAGAAAATTCTGGCTGCCCAGTCCAAATGTACCTCCTTAGCATGCTCCATGCCTCTCACTCCTTTCTGGGTCTTCTCACCAGTGTATTCTTTTACTTTTCATTCCCATGATGCTGTCTCTTTTCATCTCATTCCATTTTCATCTAACTTGCTTCTATATATTTTTTTATCAACTGATTGGCCTGCATCCTCTTTACAAGACCTTTTCTTCTGATTCCATTTCCTTCATCCATGCTCCTGTATATTCTCTTTATCATCCTGTTGGCATGCATCCTCTCAGTATAACCAAACCACTTTAAGATATTTCATTCATATTGCTCTTTGATAACATACTCCATTTCCCTCTTTCTCTCTGACATCCCACATCTATACTTTCAATAATACATACTTCATCCCATATACTGATACTGTGGGCACCCTTTGAATAATTCATTTAAGCAGCTTGAATCCTAGAACTGTCTCCTGTATTCCTCATCCATGTTACTCACCTGTAGATTGGGGTTGGCAGAAATATGCTGTTGCTTAGTTCTTTTTATTTTCAACTTTTATGGTTACAATTTCCTTTTCATAATTCTCCCAAAGAAATCATGGATCTATCTCCTTTGGACAGCTCTCCTCTCTGTTTTTCCTTCCATTGTGCCATGTTTGCATGGTACTAGACCCAGACACTTGAATTATTTAACTTCTTCTGGTAGTTCACCTCTCATTCCAACCTTGCATTTCTATTTCAATTTACTACTTTTATTATTCTTATAGTATTTCAAAGTCTGCCACTGCATTTTTTCTCTTCCAGAAATGACCTCCTTACTCTGTGTATCTATATATCTATATCTCTGATGCCTATTCCTACCCAGATTTCTCTCAAGGGGGTGGCCATGGCAGTAGAATTTCCATAACTAGTTAACCTTACCTTTACTGGGATTAACCTTCCACTTCTCTTAGATATGTAGCGTGTAGAACTCAGTTACCACCACGAAGTTTCTCACCTTCTGCTTGCAACACTTACTCATCTTCAGATAATTTAGTCACTGATGACCAGGTCTGTCCATATGTAGTCAGTGATGACCAAGTGTGCCCTTCTAACTTAAGCTGTTCTCCCTTGCTTCCTTTTCCTAATTTTACGTCACTATCTCGTTAATACAGCATGTATGCAGAGGACCCCTCTTGTATTAAGCTTCAGATTATGAAGTTTTGCTGTAAGATGAATCAGTAATTATGATCATTTGCCCAATTTTAATGAATGATGCTTCATTACAACGAATTTTATCCATAAGGAAGCATAGAGGAACCTTATTCATTCACCCTCTTTGGGGCCAAATCATTGCACATATGAATTACACTGAATTATAGGAACTTGATAGCAATGTTATTGTAGAACCTTAGTAGGAATCTTGTTTCTGTATGTATGTATGTACTCCTTTCCTTTGATTTACATGAGAGATACGTTTCTAGAAAACAGCATGTAAACATGATTAATTATTGCATAGTAACAAGGGGATTATGTTCCTCCCCAGAAGAAAGCCATACTTGTGGTGGTTGAGCAGACACAAGACAACAGGCTCTCCTGCCTGTTGTGTTGCAACTGACCATAAACTGGAATTACAGCATTGTACAATACAGACATAAAGTTTGTTATGTTTCTAATCCTATACGGTGATTAGGCAACAAAAAATTATGCCTTTGATCAGTTTATTGGTTGACAACTAATCATTTAATTGAGGGCATCCTTTGTATTATTAACAAAGTTTAAAAGAAAGAAATTTTCACAATGACCATTACCAAAAAGTTAACTTTATCAACAGTATGTAATCACACTAATAACTATTGAAATCATAGATCCAAAAACTGAGATATTTTGTGTTTTGTATATATAGCCAAATGAACTTTAAAACAAATCTTTTAATTAAAGTAGAAAAATACCATTCAAAGTGTGTCCCTACCACAGGGAAAATAATGGCTTTTGTACTTACTGCTACCTAATAGCTTATTGATCCACAGTAAATGAAGGCATTTCAGTAAGTCTAGATGTTCTGTAATTGAAATAGGTGCTGGATCAGATGTTTCTGGGGGTAATGAAGACAAACTTAACTCCCCTCCCTCCCCATTCTGATAGTGTAGTCCCCTTTCCATGCCCGTTCCACTTCACCACCACCTCAAGTTCTCTTTATTATGTTTTTTGTTGTCAGTTAAGTTTCATCTGCAGTATATGTTGAATTGGATATTTCTGGAGGTGATCTAGCTAAACCTGGTCCCTCTCTCTCTCTCTCTCTCTCTCTCTCTCTCTCTCTCTCTCTCTCTCTCTCTCTCTTGACCATTAGTGTACCCTATTCCATTACAGGAGCATCTTAAGCCCTCATCACCGTGTTTAAGTACAGTACCTTTTACATTAATTTAGAAAAAAAAAAAAGATTTGTACTTGTTTGCTGTTTCGCACATTAGCATGTTGATGCTAGAAACTGTATCTCTGTATCGATAACCAGGCCCTAGACCTTTCCCCTGATCATGTAATATGCCCTGGTTCAGTTTCATTGACAGCATGTCGCCCCTCTTGTGATCAGAAAGCTCCAATTCATTCTTTCCTGTGTTCACCTTACACCTTCCTGCATTTTCAAGCCTTGAGCTCTCATAGCCTTTTCCACTGCATCCTTCCATCTATAATTTGGTATCACCCTTTTCTATATCCCCTCCAGTTTTGATATCTGTACCCTCTTGTCAACCTTTCCTCACTCATTATCTCTTGTTTGTTCTAACCATATCTGCACACTTTCTTCAGTTCTGTCTGCCATACTCTTTTTACACCTGATATTTCTTACTCAGTCAACCTTCCTTACACTTCTATTATCCTCAGACATTTCATTTTCAACATGTTCACCCTCTTCTGTACATTCTTATCTTGAGCTCAAGCATAGCAGCCATACAACATTGTTGGGATTACTGTGTTACTGTACCGAATTGATATATTATCTAGATTATATATTGATAGAGTGTGGTCCTGTATATGGGTGGTAAATTAAATTGAGTCAGGTAAAGTATAAATAGTCCATAAGAATGTGGTACTGTATATGGGTGGTAAGCTGAATTTTGTCAGGTAAGTATAGATAGTCCATAAGAGTTAATTTGTGAAAAATTTGGTAGGAACAGCATCCTCCCCCATTATAACGTTGGTTTCATTGTTGCGACATGATGGATTTGACTTGTGACAGATTGTACTGGAACTTAACACTATACTACCTTGTTGGTTGATATTAATCAATGCAAGAAAGTTAAAGATATCCAAAATATAGTTTATGTTTTCTTAACCCCTTGATGTCTCATTAAGTCATCTTTTCCAACCCCCAAAATTCGTTTTTCAAATTGTTTGAAAATTGTATTTAACCATAGTTTCATAGACTTTCATATAAGTGAAAAAGAAAACGATGTAGTATTTTTTGTCCAACTCTTCAGTTATTGTGTGTTGACATTTTGAAGATGTTTCAGCTCAGTGCATTACAAAGTGCAAAAGTAGGGACTGAGCATCAAATAAGTTGCCACTGTGCATGTTGTATAATTTGTATTGCCTACAATTAAAAACTTGTTACAGATTTTTATTTTGTTTTATCTTTTCTTGCTATCAGTGTGAATCATTGATATTTCATAACAGGAAAACTATCCATATCATAGAGGCAGTTTTATCAAGGTCAGGAGGATGCAGGCACCACTGCTTCTACTTCTGCAAGATAAACTTCTCTTGTTTCATCTTGGTCAATTTGGGATGCTGAAAACCAATGTCCATAAAATCATACCACACATGACCTGAAGTTAGATTATCATTGTCAAACAATTTGGGATCATCTGCCTGGAACCTTAAATATGTCTAAAAGCTGCTCATTTTCATTCTTAGAAAACTCATAATAATGAGCTCTCATTAGCGTGGTTGGAGGAATACTGACTATGAGTAGAAATTATTGTGCTTGACTTCAAAATTGAAGTTCAGAACTTTATTCTGAAATATCCATCTTGTGTAAATATCAATCTGTAGGTGTTAAGGGAAATGCTGTGCAAGATGTTAGTAGAGACAAACTAACCACAGGACCCAATCTCAGGATGATCATTGGCTCAGTTATTGTTACAGAAGAATCATTTTGTTACAGAAGAATCATTGATTTATGGCAACCTCCCTAAATTAAAAGTCTCGGTGACTTATAGGAAATTAAACTTGGATGTATAACAGATTGTCTGCCCAGTTATCAGCCATAAAGCAAAAAGGCAGTTCATTTTCATAACTCTGAAAAGCCATTTCAAGAATTAAATCTTTGGAACTGAACCCTGCTATAAAAGGTATCTTGTATGAGGTGGAATTGGATAACATTACTTTTGTACTGGTTAAAGATATCCTTTTAATTAATCCACTGTATGTCAGGTATCCTGATAATCCTTTTCATCATGAATAATTAGACCTGCACATGTAAAAAGAAGTTCTTTAAGTAAAGCATGAGTTGATAAATGAAAAAAGCCAAATCAGGCACCTGTAGAGATAATATCCTAATTATAACTTCCATACCGACCTAAAGTTGAAAGATCAATAACTTTCTTAAATCACACTAAGATTTGCATTCACCTCCACCATAGATAAAGTAAGACAAGGAATAATTAATAAAAAAGAATTCATAGCAAATCTCCCAATGCAGGAATAAATCAAATTAATAGATATATCGATGTAGTCACGAAAGTTGAAGAATGCACCAAGGTGGACATGAAAGTAAGCAATGCTATTGCAGCAGCTAGTCATGCTGGAAAAGAATTTTGTGAATCCTCCTAGTTATAGCAGCATCTACAACCAGACTTTTCACATGAAAATTGTATGAATCTCTTATTTGATTACAACAAAAGACAAAATTACAACTCCTGACTTTATTATCAAGCCAGTTCTAAGTATAATGGCATCATCATCCATTTGATTTGGTCTTTCTTTTCTTTCATACTATTCGCCATTTCCCGCATTAGCGAGGTAGCGTTGAGAACAGAGGACTGGGCCCTTGAGGGAATATCCTCACCTGGGCCCCTTCTCTGTTCCCTCTTTTGGAAAATTAAAAAAAAAAAAAATTTTGATTTGGTAGCACAATCTATATTCCTAAGTTAGCCAGATTCTCGTTTTGATAATTAATGCATAAGAAACTAAAGCTAACCCATTTCTTTAAATTAAAATCTTAGTAAGACTAGTTCTTACTTTCATTAGACATTATTATTGACATAACAAAAGCTAAAACAAAATTTATAAGCATATTGGAGTGAAAAAGATTTTGAGCAATCGGGGCCAGAACATTCAGGAGGGTGAGAGGCATGCAAGGAACAGAGTGAATTGGAATGATGTGGTTGGTATACTGGGGTCGAGATGCTGTCAGTGGACTGAACCAGGGCATGTGAAATGTCTAGGTAAACCATGGAATGGTTTGTGGGGCCTGGATGTGGATAGGAGTTGTGGTTTCTGTGCATTACACATGACAGCTAGAGACTGAGTGTAAACAGATGTGGCTTTTTTTTTTTCTGGTGCTACCTTGCTGACACAGGGGATGGTGATGCTGTTTCCTGTGGGGCAGGGTGATGCTGGGAATGGGTGAAGGCAAGCGAATATGAATATGTACATGTGTGTATATGTATATGTCTATGTTATGTATGTATATGTACATGTATGAAGAATGTGTATGTATATATGTGTGTATATGAGTGGATAGCTCTTTTGTCTGTTTCTAGGTGCCACCTCGCTGGAGTAGGAAGCAGTGGTCAAATATGATAAAAAAAAAAAGATAATTGTAGCTTTTAATGCCCTTTATGTATTCCCCCTCTAAGATATTGCTATTGAAGAAAGAAGTAAGGCAAAACTAAAAAGAAAAAGATGGGACCTAATCCATGATCTAACTTGGAAAAACCCATCTTGGTTGAGAAGATTTCATTATGTTTGATGAGAATGTCAGTGTCCTTAATCATTATTTGTCACCCCTCTCTCCTTATCCTTGAAGTTCAAGTAGTTTTGACTATTCATGTTGATGTATTGAATTTTTTTCATTATATATGTGATATTTTTTCAGGACTGGAGAACAACCGTTGGCATATTCTGAGGACTCTGTTCGTCCAGCATTAGTTGCTTGGTTCCATCTCGGACGTCTGTGGTCGAAGCTTATTGCTACAGATCCACAGACAAAGCTACAAAATTTAGCCCAGTCTCTTCAAAACTATAAGGTCTTAAGACTTTGACATTTTTTTATTACTTTATTCATAATTACCCATCGATTAATTTCTGTGAGAGTCATGGTGTTACCCAGGAACTTCTTAAAGGCTCCAGCAGCCCAAGGCTAGTCATGTGATAAGTACTGTGATGAGACTGTACTTTTGATGATACAGCCTTGCCAAAGGTGACTTTTCACTTGTGATGTAACCTCTAGCAGGCAAAGCCTGGTAGTGCTTCTTGGAACATTTGTAAATATTTTCTTTCATACTTGATTGCCATTTCCTGCATTAGCAAGGTAGAGCTATGAACAGATGAAGGAAGGCCACATCTGTTCACATCCATTCTCTAGCTGTCATTTTGTGTAAATATGTTTGTCATTTTTTGTTAAATTCAGTAAGATAGTATAACAGGATGCCTTGGTTGCATTACCATGTAAGATAATAATGGTGTTTCTTTTCTTCTGTTGATGGTTTTTTTTTGTGGCCTGATTCATTCTGGTGTAACAACAGACGTCTGCTACATTTTTGTGTACTCCATTCTGTCTTGCAAATCTTATTTTCATATTTCTTCATTTTCTTATTTCCTCTCATATCTTTTTGATCCTGTTTCTTTTATTTCCTTACTTCTGTTTTACTCCATAAATATACTGAGGCAGTCTTCATTCTTTGTTGTGCCTTCAGCTGCTGTATCAACTCTAACCAAATCAATATGCAGAGTGCTTCAGACATTTTAAATATGAGCCTATCTCTTCAGTATTTTAAGTGTTAATAATTGATTACTTGTATATTTATTTATTTATTATACTTAATCGCTGTCTTCTACGTTAGCAAGGTAGCACAAGGAAACAGACAAAATAATGGCCCAACCCACCCACATACACGTGTATATACACAAATGCCCACACACACACATATACATACCTATACATTTCAACGTATACATACATATACGTACACCGACATATACATGTATACTCATGTATATATTCATACTTTCTGCCTTCATCCATTCCTGTCACCACCCCGCCACACATGAAATAGAGCTAGCACTAGGAAATGACAAAAAAGGCCACATTTGTTTACACTCAGTCGCTAGCTCTCATGTGTAATGCACCCAAACCACAGCTCCCTTTCCACTTCCAGGCCCCACAAAACTTTCCATGGTTTACCCCAGATGCTTCACATGCCCTGGTTTGATCCATTGACAGCACATTCACCCCGGTAAACCACATCGTTCCAATTTACTCTATTCCTTGCACACCTTTCACTCTCCTTTATGTTCAGGCCCCGATCGCTCAAAATCTTTTTCACTCCATCCTTCCACCTCCACCTCCCGCTTCTCCTCATTCCCTCCACCTCTGACACATATCCTCTTTGTGAATCTTTCCTCACTCATTCTGTCAATGTGACCAAACCATTTCAACACCCTCTTCTGCTCTCTCAACCACACTCTTTTTATTTTCACACATCTCTCTTACCCTTTCATTACTTACTTACCACATATTGTCCTCAAACATTTCATTTCCAACACATCCACCCTCTTCCGCACAACCCTATCTATAGCCCATGCCTTGCAACCATATAACATTGTTACTTACTTACCACATATTGTCCTCAAACATTTCATTTCCAACACATCCACCCTCTTCCGCACAACCCTATCTATAGCCCATGCCTTGCAACCATATAACATTGTTGGAATTACTATTCCTTCAAACAAACCTATTTTTGCTCTCTGAGATGACATTCTTGCCTTCCACACATTCTTCAACACTCCCAAAACCTTTGCCCCCTCCCCCATTCTGTGACTCACTTATATATATATATGTAGAAATATTATATTGCACACTAAATAAATTATGACTGTAAGTGATGTTTAACAGTCAAAATTTGCTTGAAATGTTCTCACTCTGTACTATCATCTGTTACATCAGTCTTCCATCACCCTGGAATCCTTTAATTTTCTTTCTTTTCACACTTGTTCACCATATCCTGCATTAGTGAGGTAGCACCAGGAGCAGACAAAGAAAAGGCCTTATTCTCTCGCATCATTCTCTAGCTGTCAAATGCAGTGCACTGAAACCATAACCCCCTATCAACAACCAAGTCCCACTGACCTTAACATGATTTCCCCTGTATCAGCTGGTGATTAGAAGAGTAAAGGAGAATAACAGGTGAAAGATGAAGAAATAAATATCTCAAAGTGAAATATCAGCAGAAGTGAGAAGGAGAGTGACTATTATAGGACACTGCCACCTGTGTCCCTGCCATCCATACACTTGGCCTTCAATTTTGAATGGTCACATAAAACTGATTTTGTACCAAATGCACCTAATATTCATTGATGTAATTCCAGGGTACTCACCATGAATTAACATCAATGAAATATGGTTACATTTGGCTCAGAATCATTTCCATGTGACCAAAAAAGCTAAAGTTTGTGTATGGTATGGACACAGGTGGTAGTGTCCTGTACTGGCCACCCTCTTCATCACTCTTGATGATATTTTTCTTTTAGTTATTTTTTTCATCTTTCATATGTTAATCTTCACTTTCCACACCAGCTGATAAATCTGATGATAAAAGTCCCTCCTGATGACTTTCGTCATCCTACACACATTTTGTTTTTCAAGGATTCAAAGTACACATGATCTGAGAGGTCAAGGGATGTGCTTCTCCCTTGATGATTGCAGGGTTACTTATAAGTGCAGAATTTTTTCCCACACCAGCTGGGCGATAAGAGACTTCTATAATGTTTGCTACTAATGTTATGAATTATCTGTGGTTTAACTCTTGGTGGCAGGCATGTTCTGTAAATTTCATCACAGAATGCACAAAAATATAATTAATTATAATCACTGACTGTCCTACGTCATCTATCTCATTCTTGTATCTCTCCTGACAGTGTGATCATTACACAAAAGTGCACTTACAAATTTAAAGTGTTTAATTTTCCTGTGTTTTTTTTTGCATATAGTAGATCACGTGCATCACTGTGGCCTTTTGCAATCCATCTAATTGTGTGTTATCCCTGAGGGTAGGGGAGAAAGAATAATGCCTACGTATACCCTGCATGTTGTACAAGGGGACTAAAAGGTGTGGGAGATGGGGGCTGGAAATCCTCCACTCCTGTTTTACTTTCTGAGAGAAGGAACAGAGAAGGTGGCCAAGTGAGGATTTTTCCCATTAAGGCTGTCATCTGTCCTCAACGCTACCCGGCTAATGTGGGAAATGGTGAATATATATGAAAAAATCTCTGTGTGTGTGCATGTGTGTGTACCTTACCTTTCTGCCCCAGGATTCCCTTCTATTCCTCTGAGGCTCCTGCAGCACTCAGGAAGTTGGCCAAGTCCACTTACCAGGACCATAGGTCATAAAGTATTGTGGTCTTGTGTGAGCATCCATGTGCAGAGAGCGTAGGGCAATTGAGTATTTAGTGCTCAGTGTCTTCTTTATGGTAGTTGAATTATAGGCATGAAGGTTCTTGGGATATGTTGAAAAGGTGTTTTTAGTGGTACTTGTGATGGGTGATGTCTGGAGCACAAGTAGGAGAAGTGACTTGTGTTTGTCTAGAGTATTGTTTCTGATGGCTATAGTATATATTTGGTGGAGTAGAGTTTAGGACTAAGTTGTGAGGTTGATTATTTAGTGCTTTTTGGATTATTTCAGGTTTATGTGTTTTGATAGTGTTATACTTGTTGGAGTTGTATGGTTCTGAGTAGAGTTCACTGAGGTGTGAGATAGGGGTAAGCATGTGTACTCAAATTCTGGTTAGCAAATCCATGGTAAGGAAGGGGCCAGTGTAGCACTTTATTTTGAAAGACTGCGACTATAGTGCATCTTTCCATATGCCCAATTTAGTGTCTCTCCAGGAATCTTCATACCTTTCTCGGCATGGAACATTCTTTTTTTGATGAAAAATTTGTATTTTTGGGTCAACTTGGCCTGCATAATGTTAGGGAACCTCTACTATGGCCTTGCTGAGAAACCTTACCTTGGAGATCAACAAAAGAGGTCTGTGGTGTTCCACAAACAAGTAGTAGATGATATCTTCGTCTAAATGTAGGGGACCCATCTTTTGTTATACTGGGGATGCTACCTTCTGGACAGATGAATCCTAGAATGCCAAGGATAACTTGTAAAGTAATAGTCTTTTACCTTAGTCATCTGCTCAGCTGAAAGTTTTTCTCCAGCCCTCTAGCTTCTTGTTTGTATGCTTTCAAACCCATGGGACATCTCAGTTAAAGAGAGAAATATCAGTTTTAAAGAATGAAAATTTTTTTGTCTTGCGGATTCCTACAAGCTTTTTGATTGAGTTGTTTGCAGCCCTACCTTTTTTCCTTTGAAAATAAGACCTCTTAATCCATAATGAGCAACATAGGACAGTCATCTGTAGTGCAGGGTCAGCTCTGACCCTGGCAGTGAGCAGGACATTGATATTGTCACCGATTTGAGGTTGCTGATTCATTGAGGTTGGGCCAGGAACCAAGTGAGGAGGCCACAACCACTGAATGGGTGGTATAGCAAATGATAAGAGATATTTCAAGTCACCAGAAGGCAGAGGATTATAGGTTTCAAACCCTAGGGATCTTACAGATTCTGTAAAGCTCATGGGACACTACCTCAGAAAGAAAAAGTTTCCTTCTTCAAAACTAAACTTTTTCTGATGTATAAGTCAACTCCAGAAATGTGAGCTGATTGGTGATGTCTGTGTTGAAGACTGATCTGTCCAGTTTTTGTTTTGAAGTATAGTAAACCCTCGATTTAACAGACTATTCAGGGGGAAGTTTTGTTCGTTAATGCTGAAAGTCTGTTCAATAGGATTGTAACCTATTTCTGTGCCACATTTAAGTTCACATGCTTTCTTTTAACTCCTCTATCACTGTAGGGTTTGGTGTGTGGTAAGGTAGTTGGGTGGCGGGCACCCAACAGCATGGGAACGCTCATTGGGCAGTTGGAGACAGGAGTCAGACTGAGATAGAGGTGATGCCTTCCCTCTTCTGTGAAAAGGTACTTCTTTATGATAAAGTGAGGACGGACTACCTGCTTTCATTGTACCTCTTACATGGTGCAGTGAGTAGGATTCGAACCTATGTAGGAAAATCCCAAGTTATCGCAAGGCTGCTCACTTTCTTCAGGAGATTGGGTGCTCCCAAGGAAATCACTTTGAATGGGGAATCATGGCCTGCATCTCCTCAGGCCACTTCCCCTAGTCCAATGGATGCACTGAAGCAGCAGTAAAGGCAAACAAATGGGTGTTGAGGGGCAACATGGGTGTTGGAGTAAGCCTGCACAACAGCAAAGCGACTCAGGCTATGTTCCAATATCTCAACATCTTCCTAAGAGAGGGGATAAGTCACCTGCACAGCTGGCAGCAGGAAGACAGTTGTGAAATGGTGTCCCAGTGCCTTAGCAACATTATCTGATAAACTGGCATTGGAGAACTGCTCTGTGAAACAGGGAACAGGCCATAGGAGAGAGCTAGGCTCTCATACAGGGTGGCCCAGCAGGTAACACCATTATGCTGCCCCAGCTATCCATTGTCACCCCTGCCTGTGTGCAGGACGTCGCTTTGAAGGTGTGGGACAGGTTGGGCATGGCAGTAAAGGTGAAATTGCATAGACAATACTCAGTGAAGCTGGCGGCAGTGGCTGCCTGTTTTTGCGAAACTGACATCACCCATAGGTTGAGGGGAGTACCCACCACCAGCGGCTTCGCCCCCCTCACTGTGTGAGACGCTTGCATGATTATGTTTGTGGTGGTTCCTATGAAGAGTGAACGCACTAATTTGTTATTTTTGTTCTGCTTGCATGTAAAGGAAGCGTATTGTTGGCGAGCAGTGATTTGAGTGTATATTTGCCTTATGCCTTTTTAAAGTTTAATTACAATAATGTTTTTGTTGTTTTCTTGTTTTTAGTTTTGTTTTTGTTATAGCAAAATGTCAAATTTAGTTATTAGAATCTCGGAAAGGGGTGTAGGGTTTAGTGTGTGGTACGGTAGCTAGATGGTGGGCACTCAGTAGCATGGTAACTCTCGCTAGGCAGTTGGAGGTAGGAGTCAGACTGAGGTAGAGGTGATGACACCCCTCTCCTGTGAAAGGATACCCTTTTATAATAAAGTGAGGATGGACTGCCTCCTTTCATTGCACCTCTTACAATTACT
This sequence comes from Panulirus ornatus, assembly GCF_036320965.1. NCBI lineage: Eukaryota > Metazoa > Arthropoda > Malacostraca > Decapoda > Palinuridae > Panulirus > Panulirus ornatus. Next base: position 62,226,308 of record NC_092234.1, read on the forward strand.
TGATGCCATTTTTTGAATTTTAAGGATTGCAAAATTATTTGATAAATAAAGTCACAACTCTGAAATAACAGAAAACCTCTGTATACAACCTCACTGTTTATGGATGGGGTTGTTAGGGAGGTAAATGCAAGAGTTTTGGAAAGAGGGGCAAGTATGAAGTCTGTTGGGGATGAGAGAGCTTGGGAAGTGAGTCAGTTGTTGTTCGCTGATGATACAGCGCTGGTGGCTGATTCATGTGAGAAACTGCAGAAGCTGGTGACTGAGTTTGGTAAAGTGTGTGGAAGAAGAAAGTTAAGAGTAAATGTGAATAAGAGCAAGGTTATTAGGTACAGTAGGGTTGAGGGTCAAGTCAATTGGGAGGTGAGTTTGAGTGGAGAAAAACTGGAGGAAGTGAAGTGTTTTAGATATCTGGGAGTGGATCTGGCAGTGGATGGAACCATGGAAGCGGAAGTGCATCATAGGGTGGGGGAGGGGGCGAAAATTCTGGGGGCCTTGAAGAATGTGTGGAAGTCGAGAACATTATCTCGGAAAGCAAAAATGGGTATGTTTGAAGGAATAGTGGTTCCAACAATGTTGTATGGTTGTGAGGCGTGGGCTATGGATAGAGTTGTGCGCAGGAGGATGGATGTGCTGGAAATGAGATGTTTGAGGACAATGTGTGGTGTGAGGTGGTTTGATCGAGTGAGTAACGTAAGGGTAAGAGAGATGTGTGGAAATAAAAAGAGCGTGGTTGAGAGAGCAGAAGAGGGTGTTTTGAAGTGGTTTGGGCACATGGAGAGGATGAGTGAGGAAAGATTGACCAAGAGGATATATGTGTCGGAGGTGGAGGGAACGAGGAGAAGAGGGAGACCAAATTGGAGGTGGAAAGATGGAGTGAAAAAGATTTTGTGTGATCGGGGCCTGAACATGCAGGAGGGTGAAAGGAGGGCAAGGAATAGAGTGAATTGGAGCGATGTGGTATACCGGGGTTGACGTGCTGTCAGTGGATTGAATCAAGGCATGTGAAGCGTCTGGGGTAAACCATGGAAAGCTGTGTAAGTATGTATATTTGCGTGTGTGGAAGTATGTATATACATGTGTATGGGGGGGGGGGTTGGGCCATTTCTTTTGTCTGTTTCCTTGCGCTACCTCGCAAACGCGGGAGACAGCGACAAAGTATAATAAAAAATATAATAACAACCTCACTGCATGATAGCTTGAAGCAGACTGAAACCAAAACAAAGCAAGCCTACCCCATGCTACCAAAAACAAGTGTGATATGAAAGGTGCATGGTATGGCGGTTGAAATTTTTCATTTTTTAACATTATTAATTAATGTACTATATTATTATTTGTCCATTAAATCCGAAATCTGTTATAGCGGGGTCCGCTAAATCGAGGGTTTACTAAACTGTATCCTGTTGGGCTTTCTTTGTTATGATCTTAGTAGATCAGGGCATAGATAAGTCTTGTTTCTTAAGACTGGTGTTCCATTAATTTGGTGCTCTCAGAAGGTTATTGTACAAGATTATTATATTACACATGCTTTTTGATGATCTTTGTTTTCTTAAAGGTCCTTTTCTTTATTTTCTCTTGAATCTTTATGTCAGAGATTTTCGCTGTTCTTAAAACATTTAGAAGTCAATAGATTTTTCTGTTTTCACTCAAAAGAAACCACTTTTGAACTTTTATGTTTTGATATTAGTTTGAAATGGTCTCAGTGAGTGATGGAACAAAGTTATATTCAGTATGTGGAATATTAGTAGCTATGCTGAGTTTAAAGTGTGTTTTGACAACTGATTTAGACTGCAGTGTGGATAATGGGTGAATGTTGATTTTGAATGCAGGAAGAAAGGTCCTGATTTTGAGACCTTTTAATTTTTCACTGTATTCTGTGTTTATGAAATCTTGTCAGGCTGTTATCTTTAGCAGATGTGAAATTGGAAAAATGCACATAATTTTTCCCTGATTAATGTTACTTTTTCTTTCAGAGAATCGTGGAGTACTGTGATAAACACACGCATTGTCAGCCAATCATGGCTCAGGAGCTAGCCATTTGTCGTGAAATGGTACAACTCTTGCCGCTGAAGATGGAACAGTTTCGAATTTTAACTAGGTAATGATAATGAAAAGTATTTTTTCTCTTGGTTATGTATTGCGGTTTATATGTTAGACAAAAGAACATGAGAATTTGCCAAACAAGTATCATGTGCTGCTTGGGAAACTTTATCAGTGAATGTACTTGAATATCCAATTTTACATTCCTTGTGTGAATTGTAATGGTAGTGTTGGTAATATGTACTTTGCTATGAAGACTGAGGCACTTATTAGTTATGTATATACAACTTAGGGAAGAAGTAAGATTTTGAATTATACTTAAAAATTTTCAAAAGAAATCAAGTAAGTGACACTGATTTCCTCATGACTTGAGGAACATTACCACATGAAAATTAAGTGTGATTTAGAGATTATGCAGTGTACTCAGTTTATGACTCTAGTAAAGCTGATGTTTATATCATTAGAATTGTAGTTAAAATTGATGTTTATAATTTAGAAAACTAAAGAATTACTTTGTATATCGCTCAACCTTTCACCAGTTGTGGTGAATTTATAGAGTGACTTCTGTGATCTTTACTTAAGGTTTTATCCAAAAATGTAAAATTGAAAGAATCAAGTGAAACTAATATATTCTTCAACTTAAAACTTGATGGCACCTTGTAGAGTTGAGATGTAATAGTGTAAAAAAGTGAGGTTGAAAATGTATATTTTCTGTACAGCACTTGACAGCATTCCAAGGACATGTCCCCAAAATTTATGTCCAGGTTTCAAGTGGGAAGACCTTACATGGAAAATTTTCCTTGATACCAAGTATAGGGGCCCTAATACTATTAATGACCTAATATTTGTAACAAGTAGTTGATAATTGACAGGCAGCATAACAAATTTCAATCAGTATACTGAAGCTTTTTTGGTAGGTGGTGTTAGTCTAACCCATTTTCCTTTTGTTAGACAAGCAACAGAGTTCCTTTGTACAAACTCAAGACATATGCAGTGCTCGCCCTAAGCAGCTGTTAAAGGAAACATATACTTTGTAGCCCTTTGTCTTGTAGATCAGCAGTGGGAGTTGAGACTAGGCTTTTTCATGCTAGTTGCTGAAAATGTCTTTATTATGATTTTAGCTTTGTCTCACTTGGAATATTTTCTCTCTAATCAGGTATTGATATTTATCCAAGTCTATAGATATAATATGATGTCATTAGTATGTACATTACAAGCTTCCAATCCACTTACAGCATATTTAACTAGCCACTGGAAAGTACTAAAAATGCTTTTTATTTCAAAAGGGTTAGACCTTGTAGTTACACAGTCCATCTGAAGTAATGAAAGTTGAATTGGCCACCATTTTCTCAGTCAGGCCAACCTGAATATATCCCATTAGGTGATCTGACCTGCTCACAAGTTCTGTGACCCCTTCCTGATTAATGCAGTCAGCAGTTATATGGACTGGATAAGTTATAGTCATAGTATTCATAAAGCAGATATTTGTACACATCCTACAGGTACTAGTCATCTTAGCGATTGATTCAAAAGGAAAAGTTTAAGGGATGCTTACTCAACCCCACCAAGCTATTTTCTATCGTACACTCAACCTCCTTTATTATGGTATCATTTTCTTTAGGTTGACTTTGTAAGAGTGTTGGGGGAGAACTTTAGTCTTCACATTAAGTGCAATGACACTAATTTTCCATTGCATGTCTAAACTGATTTCAATTCTTCAGTAACTTTCACTGCTACTTTCAATTTTTTGATGGAACTAAATGGGTTAGTTTCCTAACCAAATTAATACCTCAGAATGTCATGACACCTTTTCACTGCATCTATTTAATCTTTATATCCTGTCTCATCACTCATGACATCATTGCCTACCTCCTCTAGTATATAACTTCCACATATTGCAGTCATTGTCACATATTTTTCAGTGGCTGTCTCATTAGGCTCATCACTTCTATTCCTTTCTTCTATGTAGTATTATTTCATATGGGTCATGCAACATAGTTGGTTTTGAAGTCCCACCACCCTAGACACTGCATGTGGGATGTTACATCGTCATCCCTACATGTGTCTGTCTGTGAACTTGTTCTTGTCATCATGACAACTCAGGAACTGAATATGAAGGAAACATCATCCTTACACCACAGGTACCCCCTGTGTAGTGTGGATGTCAAAGTCATTAGATTTTAGGGCATATACTTGAATAAATTTGCCAGTTGATTAAGATTGCTGAATGATGGGAAGTTCAGATTGATAAAATACATGATTTAAACTTTAAAAAACATCCTGACACAAATTTTTGTAAATTAATGATCTTGATTTTTTCCATGTATTTTACTTGTGGCAGGACAGGATCCTTATTTATTCATTTAGCACTACTCACCATATATGTCACATCTCCCATTATCTTCTATACCCATTAAGAACTGTTCTGCCTGACTGTTAAAGGACTGTCTTAAGTTGGCATTACCTCTAGAACCAATACTTTCTCACCATGATGGAATACCCTAACTCAAGCATTCTTATTTCTCTTTTCCATGTTACCCTGGTTTATTTGTAGATTTCTAGCTGCAACTATATAACTTCACAACCATATGTTCTTAAATTTTGTCACATGTGCTATCAGTTTAGAAGAAACTTCAGTGGCTAGCAACCTCTCCTTGAAGTCTCAAGAGACCTGTTACTTCATGACCAAGCACTGGCTTAAATGGGATAATTTTATACTATTTTGTATGGCATCTATCTTCTATCTATCTGTATTACAATCTATGATGCCTATCCCTTCCAGGAACTCCCATCAAAGGGAGTGGCCATGGCAGAAGAGTCTACACTTATCCCTTTTCTTACATGCCTCCCTCGCATACACCAATCCATGCATTCTTCCACCATTACTCTCCCTCCTGTACTCTTCCACTCTATTTCCCCATGTCACATATGGTGTTCCTCTTACCCCAACCCCTTTCATCTAAATGCCCATACCACCTCAAAATATTGCATTTCACCCACTCTACCACTCCACAATTCATTCCCTTTGCATGTCCTGCTATACCAGATCTCTCATACACCCTCTCATTTCTTTCTTCATTCCGTTTAGCTGTACCACATGCTCCTGTCTAATAGTTCATTTCTAGTCTGGATTCTTGATCTCTGTGACTCATTCCATGTACATTTTTCAGCTGTGTATATCAGGGTCAAGAGGACTATGCTTTCTTTGATCTTTTCTTCACCTCCATACTTACATCTCCATCTGTTATTATATTAAGGGACCCAGTAACTCTTCTACTCTGTACTGCTCTCTCCCTTGTCTCCTAACTTATCACCAAACTTACTCAAGATGACTCCCAAATACTTAAATTCTTTCACCTCATCCAGTCTTTCTCTTCCCATATTTATGACACTAGTACACTTTCAAGATTGCTCACTCTATAGGACTTTACAAAAAAATTTACACTTTCACTCTGTTTCTTTCAAATATCATTACTGTACTTTTAACCACATTTACCTTCAGTTGTCTACACTTTTGTACATCATAGAACACACTTACAACCTTCTGCAGCTCCTCTTCATTCTCAACAAACAGCACAATATGGCATGCCTTAAAACAAACAGTGCCAAGGGTACACCTTCATTCTAGTATATCTTTAATTCATCATAATGTAGTCATAAATAATTTTTAGAATTTAGAGTGTAATGGAATCTCTAAGCACCTTGAGATGGATAGATAGTAAGCACTTGACATGATGTGATGTGAAACATTCTCCTGTTTTCTTAAGAGCCTTAGCCACCTCATCTTTGGAGGGTAACTATGAAATTTACATGGATTTTTTTGAAATACAGGTTGAGCATCCCTAATAAGAAAATTCAGTATCTGAAATCCTCCAAAATCTGAAACTTTTTGAGCGTGACAAGATGTTACAAGTGGAAAATTCAGCACCTAAACATTATTTTTTTTCATTGTATGGATGGTATTTCATATTTTTTTTACTCTTAAGTACTTATGTGTGAATGTGTAAGAAAATGATAACTTATCAGTAATATATAAATTCAGAGTCAGGAATGAAGGTGATACCAAACAACCACAGATTGTCCTCATAGGTAGCTGAGGTTGTGACTCCTTAGCTTTCTGATGATTCAGTGTTACACAAACTTTGTTTAATTTGCAAAATTATTAAAAATATTGGATAAATTACCTTCAGGCTATGTGTGTAAGGTGTATATGAAATATAAATAGATTTTATGTTTAGAATTCAGTCCCATCCTTAAGATATCTCATTATGTATATGCAGATACTCCAAAATCCAAAAAAAATCAAAATCCAGAACACTACTTGTCCTAGGCACATTAGATAAGGGATACTTAACCTGTATGTATTGAAACTTAACACTGATCTGGAATACATGAGTTCCTAATATGCAGTCAGTTCAGCTGAAAACAGAGAAGAAAAACTTAAATTAAAAAAAGGGGCATTTTGTAATTGCTACACCAAATCCATGTTGTTCGCTGATGATACAGCGCTGGTGGCTGATTCATGTGAGAAACTGCAGAAGCTGGTGACTGAGTTTGGTAAAGTGTGTGGAAGAAGAAAGTTAAGAGTAAATGTGAATAAGAGCAAGGTTATTAGGTACAGTAGGGGTGAGGGTCAAGTCAATTGGGAGGTGAGTTTGAATGGAGAAAAACTGGAGGAAGTGAAGTGTTTTAGATATCTGGGAGTGGATCTGTCAGCGGATGGAACCATGGAAGCGGAAGTGGATCATAGGGTGGGGGAGGGGGTGAAAATTTTGGGAGCCTTGAAAAATGTGTGGAAGTCGAGAACATTATCTCGGAAAGCAAAAATGGGTATGTTTGAAGGAATAGTGGTTCCAACAATGTTGTATGGTTGCGAGGCGTGGGCTATGGATAGAGATGTGCGCAGGAGGATGGATGTGCTGGAAATGAGATGTTTGAGGAAAATGTGTGGTGTGAGGTGGTTTGATCGAGTAAGTAACGTAAGGGTAAGAGAGATGTGTGGAAATAAAAAGAGCGTGGTTGAGAGAGCAGAAGAGGGTGTTTTGAAATGGTTTGGGCACATGGAGAGAATGAGTGAGGAAAGATTGACCAAGAGGATATATGTGTCGGAGGTGGAGGGAACGAGGAGAAGAGGGAGACCAAGTTGGAGGTGGAAAGATGGAGTGAAAAAGATTTTGTGTGATCGGGGCCTGAACATGCAGGAGGGTGAAAGGAGGGCAAGGAATAGAGTGAATTGGAGCGATGTGGTATACAGGGGTTGACGTGCTGTCAGTGGATTGAATCAAGGCATGTGAAGCGTCTGGGGTAAACCATGGAAAGCTGTGTAGGTATGTATATTTGCGTGTGTGGACGTGTGTATGTACATGTGTATGGGGGGGGGTTGGGCCATTTCTTTCGTCTGTTTCCTTGCGCTACCTCGCAAACGCGGGAGACAGCGACAAAGTATAAAAAAAAAAAAAAAAAAAAAAAAAAAAATCCATGTTACAGGCTACAGCAAGGTTTCAGCTTACAATGGGGTTATGATTCTGGACAAACTGTTGCAAGTTGAATCCATCATAAATTGAAAGGGTAAGAGAGATGCATGGACATAAAAAGAGTGTGGTTGAGAGAACAGAAGAGGCTGTGATGAAATGATCTGGACACATGGAAAGAATGAGTGAGGAAAGGTTGGCGAAGAGGATATATGTGTCAAAAATGGAGGGAAGAAGGAGAGCCGGGTGACCAAATCGGAGATGGAAGGATAGAGTGAAAAACATTTTGAGCAATCGGGGCCTGAACATGCAGGAGGGTGAAAAGCATGCATGGAATAGATTGAATGGGAACTATATGGTATACTTGGATCAACTTTCTATTAGTGGACTGAACCAGGGCATGTGAAATGTCTGGGGTAAACCATGGAAAGGTCTGTGGGGCCTTGTCTTTTTTCAGCTCACAACTCACAAGCTGTTCATAACTTCCATTAATAATAATGAATACCCTATGCACCCCTGTTATACCCTCAAATGCACATAATGCTTGTCCACATGGACCTGTTACTAGGTATGTCACCCTTTGGACGTATAAATTCCTTAAAACAAAACAAAAACCCTTCAACTGCCACATTACTTACCCTCACATTTAAATCACCCAGCACTAGTTCCTGGTCTCGTACATTATAACTATATTTTCTGGTAATGGTTCATTTTTCAGCTGTCTGAGTTGGCTGTGGCCCTTTAGACTTGTGAGAGGTGAAATTACCTCCCTGTTCTGATTGGATAAATGTGCCAGTGAAATAAACAACAATATTCTTAGTATAAGTACTTGTAAGAGGTATTATCTCAGTGAATCAGGTAGACATCCACATCATAGTTAGTAGATAACAAAGTTCTCTCCATGTTTAAGGTAAAAGGCATATGCAGGCTACTGTGATCATGCAAAATGGTTCATCAAATGCAGGAATTGGGCTACATAGAGCTGGGCTAATTGTTGTTTGCTTACCTTTTCTGATATATCAACCAAATTCTGCAGAGTCCAGACATGTATCTATGTACACAAGGCCAGCAAAAGTATTTCACTTTTTTTTATTACAGTCTTGTTGACTCCCAAATCTTTAGCTTACTATAAAAATGAACAGGTTTTCTCATAATTTTTAATGTTTTACAAGTAGTCACTTGTCTCCTCAATTAACTATAATCGGATGCTAGAACACTAGATCTCCACTTCATCATTACCATGCCATCCTAGTTTTATAATCTAACTAAACATTCATTAGTGATAACTATCCCTTTCATCTTTGTAAGTTACTTTAGAGCTTCTTTAACAGCTCTCTAAGAACTTACCACTTTCTCCTTCTCTCCATTAAAGTAGAGCAGGAATTGCACTTGCAGCTGTACCTTATTGTCCACATTATATCACTCCCTGAAGCAACTGATCTACATGTTTCATTTGAGGGCATCCAAAGTTACTGAAATGCCTACACTTGCTGTGATTGCCGTTAATAATGGGGTAGCAAAGAACATGAATGAGCGTATTTTCCCAGTTGGTGGAATACAAATCAAATGATATTTTGCTGTGACATAATTAAGATTAGGTGATATACTTTATTATCAAAAGAAATCAATAAGAAATTAAGTTATCACAGAGTCATAAGTTGATACAGTGCACCCCAATTCCAAATTGTAACAAGTCCAAAGTATCACAAATTGAAATATTGTTACTCAAACCTTGCTGTGCAGTTATATTCTACCATCATTTATTACTGTGGTACCTCATTTTTGAAATGTTTACAGATATCTGGTATCCAGCTTTCAAGGCTTGATTTTTTGTAAGGTGCAATAAATCGAGCAAATATACTCAAAACAAAAGTATTAGAAAAAATCCAAGTGTAATAGGGAAATCTGGTTGATCAGATTGTGAAACTGGAAAGAACATTGTGTCAAAAGGGAAAAGGATAAAACTAAATTATCGGCAAATGAGTTTAAGGGATTCATAAGTGCAGAAACTTTTGAGAAAGTGAAGAATGAATGTGGTGCTCTAAGTAGGCTACATTTTCCTATGCCAAGAGATTAATGCATTTATCTTCAGTAATATTAACTTAAGTGATAGATGTCCTTCCTTACATTGCAAGCCTTGTCATGTAAGGGATAGTTGCATTAATGAAAATATTGCTGAAAATTGAGTAAATCTCTGTTCTCCACACTAACAGACTTACAATATCCATCAAATTTTATCTCACATTGCCAGGCCAATGTTAGCTATGTCATGTTAAACTGTAGGCTCCTGAATCTTGGGCTTGGTCTTCACAGTTAGTAATACATATTTATAATAGCTTCAGTCTAGCAATCCAAGTTTCTGCAACTTCCATATTTTGGTACTTCTGAGAGTACTGGTGCTCAGTGAAATGATGCAAAGTAATACCTATTGTTGAGGGAAAGTGAACCAATATTGCAGCATAGGGCAAGGCGATGAAGTTTGGAAGTTAGCCTGGGACAGTTTATAAGTCAGACTGCTTTCAACTGAACTCTATAGAGTAAGGGTACAGAGCTAGAACCATCCCAAATGTCAGAGCAGAACTCCCTTGAACTCAATCCCTTGTATAAACAGAGAAACTGTTCAGAAGAGAAAAAGTTTTGACATCTAAACAGGACATCTAGTTTCTTTGAGGTAGACTCAGCTATTCCCATAATGTAGGGTTTCTAAGAAAGAGCGGATGTTACAGTAACAATTGTTACGATGGTCTGATTGTATCAGTAGTTCTTGCACAAAGAGGGAGAATTGTAGAAATAAGGTCATCACATAACAGATAATTTGCAATAGAGTTTGCCTGAAGCAGGATATAGGCATATGCATCAGTCTCATGTAGGCTTACATTTATATTATGCTCTCCCATGGGTTAGTAAGTGGGATACTTCACCAGAATAACAACCTAGGCTATTTAGAGTACAAATCTCAGCCTACACCATGGTTCTGACTGCTGTTTGTATACAAAGGACATTTATATTGATCACACTTATTGGCAGGTATTACTTTGTAATGTGATTTAATGTTTGATCATTTTAGCGTGAGTTAGCATTTCAGATATCAGAAACAACTATTATTAACAATAATGAGTCAAAGTTACCATAATACAAAAGTATATAAATGAATATATCAAACTTTTTCAACCCTTCTTTGCCAATGGCAGTACACTAAATCTATGGATTTCAAATAGTGTTATTTTGTCTGAAAAACCCTTCTTTTCAGTAGTTATTCATTGTGCGTAATGGTGCCCTTACATTGCCTGAATGGTTAAGCATATACATTCAGGGAAAGTGAGTGCCTCTTTGGAGGGCAATGGAGATTTCTCTTGGTTTCACTGACTTCATCAACAATCTTCATTAAACTATTGTAGGTAAACAGACAATTTAGGCCAAAGTAACACAATGCATACAAAATGTGGATGTTGCCTGTGAGAGAACGAGTTTCTATACTGAGTTATTAGCGGAGAAAATGGAGGAGAGCCTGATTTAGCTTAAGCAACACCACCTGTGCCATTGTTAGTTCCCTGTGCTAGCTAAAGAGTAAACAATTAATTCTCAGAGGGATCTACTAAAAAAAAAAAAAAATTCAATAATCAAGATTGAATCATATGATGCTATTCTTGGAAATAGAAAAGAAGTAAAAAAAAAAGCATAAATAATGCTGATGGATCATGAGATGAAATGCCAAAAAATGTGCAGACAAGTTGAGGGAAAGGTGCTGGTGCTGTCAAAAGAGAACTGCATCCATTGTCCAGTCATACATATTTTCTTGTCTTCAATAAATGATATTCACATATTAATGCCTATTCCATTTAGTTTTTATCTTAACTGTGTATGTTTATCCTTATTAATGATTCATCCAAGTATAGATTACCATGGCTACAGGTTTATTCAGCAATGCTGAATAAACATAATTGTAAAGTAAGAGAAAAGATTTAAGGCTGGATTTTTTTTCAGTGACTGACATGGCACAGGCTAAACTTCCCCCAGTCAAGGTAATCTGTGGTGAAAGAATAACTGTAAAAGAAAAAGAAACTGAATATGGTTCTGCTGGTGTATGTAGGTCAGACTCTTAAAGAAAAATAATATGGAGAGAGAAAGACAAAAGAAGGAACAGAATTTCACAGCATAACTTTGAGGGAAGGGGGAGGCATCAGAACAACCAGTCCTTGAGTGGCATGTCACTGCACACAAGTTGTGAGAAGCAGCAGCAGCCAAACACATGTCACAAATCCAAACCTTGGGATGGGTACACATGCAAACGGTTCAAAAGAACAATTTTGGCAAGTGTGTCCCATCCTTGCCATTTTTTGCATTATTTCCTGGCATTTAATCCTTTTTTTGCAGCAAGTGGAACCATGGAAGCAGAAGTGAGTCACTGAGTGGGGGAGGGGTCGAAGGTTCTGGGAGCAATGAAGAATGCGTGGAAGGACAGAATGTTATCTTGTAGAGCAAAATTGGGTACGTTTGAAGGGATTGTAGTTCCAACAGTATCATATGGTTGCGAGGCATGGGCTATAGAGAGTGATGTATGGATGTGCTGGAAATGAATGTTTGAGGACAATATGTGGTGTGAGGTGGTTTGATCGAGTAAGTAAAGTATAATATATATATATATATATATATATATATATATATATATATATATATATATATACAGAGAAGGGGGCCAGGTGAGGATATTCCCTCAGAGGCCCAGTCCTCTGTTCTTAACGCTACCTTGCTAATGCGCGAAATGGCGAATAGTTTAAAAGAAAGAAAAAGAATATATATACTCTTAACTGCTGTTTCCCACGTAAGCGAGGTAGTGCAAGGAAACAGACAAGGAATGGCCCAACCACCCACATACACATACATAAGCGCCCATACATGCACAGATACATTTCAACGTATACATACACATATATACACAGACTTATACATATATACACATGTATATATTCATACTTGCTGCCTTCATCCATTCCCATCACCACACATGAAATAGCATCCCCCCCTCCATTGAGATAGCACCAGGAAAAGACAAAAAGGCCACATTTGTTCACACTCAGTCTCTAGTTATCATGTGTAATGCTCCAAAACCACAGCTACCTTTCCACATCCAGGCCCCACAGACCTTTTCATGGTTTACCCCAGACACTTCACATGCCATGGTTCAATCCATTGACAGCACGTCCACCCCGGTATACCACATCGTTCCAATTCACTCTATTCCTTGCACGCCTTTCACCCTCCTGTATGTTCAGGCCCCTATCACTCATAATCTTTTTCGCTCCATCCTTCCACCTCTAATTTGGTCTCCCGCTTCTCCTTGCTCCCTCCACCTCTGACACATATATCCTCTTTGTCAATCTTTCCTCATTCATTCTCTCTGTGTGTCCAAACCATTTGAACACCCCTTCTGCTCTCTCAACCACACTCTTTCTGTTACTACACATCTCTCTTTCCCTTTCATTACTTACTCGATCAAACCACCTCACACCACATATTGTCCTCACATTTCATTTCCAACGCATCCACCCTCCTCTGCACAACTCTATCTATAGCCCATGCTTTGCAACCATATAACATTGTTGGAACCACTATTCCTTCAAACATACCCATTTTTACTCTCTGAGACAATGTTCTTGCCTTCCACACATTCTTGAACGCTTCTAGGACCTTCGCCTTCTTCCCCTCCCTGTGACACACTTCCGCTTCCATGGTTTCATCCGCTGCTAAGTCCACTCCCAGATATCTAAAACACTTCACTTCCTCCAGTTTTTCTCCATTCAAACTTACCTCACAATTAACTTGTCCCTCAACCCTACTGAACCAAGTAACCTTGCTCGTATTCACATTTACTCTCAGCTTTCTTCTTTCACACACTTTACCAAACTCAGTCACCAACCTCTGTAGTTTCTCATCAGAATCAGCCACCAGTGCTGTATCATCAGCGAACAACAACTGAGTCACTTCCAAAGCCCTCTCATCCACAACAGACTGCATACTTGCCCCTTGCCATTTCCTGCACAAGTGAGGTAGCATCAAGAACAGATGACTAAACCTTAGAGGGAAAAGTCATCACTTGGCTCATTGCTTTGTTCCTTCTTTTGGGTAGAAATACAGGAAGGAGGATTTCCAGCCACCTACTTCCACCCCTCATAGTCGCCTTTTACGACATGCGGGAAAGACTTGGGCAGTATTCTTTCTCCCTTCTCCTTAGGATAGAAATATAATAATAATACTACTACTAATAATAATAATTATATGAAACGTCTGGGGTAAACCATAGAAAGGTCTGTGGGGCCTGGATGTGGATAGGGAGCTGTGCTTTTTGTGCATTACACATGACTTAGAGAAACTGAGGGTAAACAAATGTGATCTTTTTTGTTTGTTTTCCTGGCATTACTTCACTGAAGTGGGGGATAGCAATGCTGTTTACTGTGGGTAGGGGTAGTGCCAGGAATGGATGAAGGCAAGCAAGTTTGAATATGTACATGTGTATATAGGTATATGTCTGTGTAAGTGTATGTATATGTGTATATGTTGATATGTATATGTATGTATATATATGCATGTATGGGCATTTATGTATATATTTGTGTATATGAGTGGATAGGTCATTCTTCGTCTGTTTCCTGGCACTACCTTGCTGACACGGAAAACAGTAGTATAAATGTATAAATAAAAATGGTCTATATATATATATATATATATATATATATATGTATAGAAACCCTAGCCTGAGCCAGGTACCCATTTCATCAACTAATCCCTAAGGGTGGATGAACAGCTGGGTTGACTGTGGACCGACTGCTGCAACCAGGATTCGAACCCATTGCAGTTTTAATGCTCTTTGTGTCACGTTTACATAATATTGTTTAAGTATATTGAAAGTTCCTGTGTATTTTAAGGTGACATTGTGTTGGAATAGTATACCTCCCAAGGTATAACCATATAAACACCCTAAACATGTTGCATTTAGAAATGCTGTACACTATTGATTTTAAGATAACATCTGGAAGTTAATGTGCTATAATTTGGGAGGACACTTTAGACTGACACACGTATAGATGTACTTTCAAAATCTGATATCATCATACCTTCACTTGAGAAAAATATTACTTGATACATTATTCCCAATTACTAATGTTTTCACCATGGAATAACATCTTTTATTACCTCCTGAATCATTATGTGTAGTTGTTGACATTTCACTGTAAGATATTATGACTATATTGATTCATTACTCCCAGTTACTGATATTTCATTATGGAAGAGTATAATCCTTTTCCTCTATTAAGAAATATATAGTTTCTATCATATTCAGTGCAGATGACAAAGTTATAAAACTATGTTAAATCATTATTCTTAGTTACTGACATTTCTACTACGGTATGATATGACGACAGTAGTTTGATTAATTACTTTAAGTTGCTGACATCTTGTTACTGAATACTGTAACTATATTTTTTGCTTACAGTTACTAATAAAATCAATACAGAATGATGTAAAATGGCCATACTGATTCATCATATCCAGTTGCTGGCATTATTCAACTGAGCATAAATCTTTTACCCCTAAGAAGTTAGGATTCAGAGAGAAGGGCATTTTCTTTATTCATTGGCTCATTATGAAAGATATTGGCATCCTTACTCAAGAACAGCAAAACTATATCTACTCCTTCCATTCTGGTGCCAAAATGAAAAAAAAAAGTGGATTAAAACAAATTTGAACAAAAATGCAAAACCTTCCTCATATGTTCTTTTCTTCTTTTGAGCCAACATAACTTGAGGTCTGCTGCCATACTTCAAACACAGATCAACTACATTTTGCATGTGTAAGTACAGTACACTACTGTTTTTGAGTTATCTCGAAGTTTAAGTAATTCAGGAAGGTATTTGAGACTTAGTGGCCATTGGGGACAATAAAGATGAGGTAAAATAATGCTGACTGGAGAGTTGGACATCTTTGATAACACAAATTCAGTTATTTTTATTTAAACACTTCATACTAACATGTGTCACAGTTCATTGAGACAAATGACATTACGATCTCAGCTTTCATTGAAGTGCATAATGCAATAGCAACTACCAAACTTCTGCTGCCTCTTGGTCCAGCACCTGGTTATCCACTTTTGCACCTCGTAAGTGTTATCAAAGAATATGTGTATTATTCTTTTTAAATGACTTTTGTCTCATTTCACTGAATAGAACTTTTGACTGGCTCTGAATCCCTTTTTTTTCAAAAAGATGGACATTGAAGATGTCACATGAAACAGACAACAACTACAATCTAGCAGCACGTTAGTCGGAAACAACATTTTCCCATATCCTTGAGCAGATATATGATTGTTGTGTATTCCTTATCTATATAGATCAGTGTTTTTCAAAATTTTTGGTCAAGGACCCCTGTAAGCAACATGCAATATAATATTTTCTGTAACTCCAGTTTTCTCCATCCTTATTTTCCCCATACATTCTTCCCTCTTAAGCAAAATTTTATAATTTCAAATCAGTTTTATGACAGACATTAGCCAATTTCAAGTTAAACAAGCTTCATTTCTAGGTAATAAACTAACGGGCTTCCATTTTTTTTTTTCTATTATTACCACTGAATTCTATGGAACTCATGGAACCCTCATTGAAAATTAGTGATACAGATTTTGTAACTGGTTTGAATTTAAGAATGAACCTAAATTCTTTTTAAAAGTAAATCTTAGGTAGATTTTGGAGTAGACAGACCAGTGCAGTATAAATACCAGTACCAGTATTCATCTTCTGTAAACAAGTTTGAATATAAGAAAAAACTTGATTAATTTTTAGTGAAATTTTCATTTTTTTTTTTACCCAGGACACTTGTTTCACTTCCCTATGAGATTAGTAATGACTTATTTGCATATTACAGCCCAGTTGTTAGAAATGATTCCCTTGCCTCTTATGAAATGTATACTTATTTCATGATCATATGACCATGTTTTGGAGAAATGAAACTTGCACTTGTTGCTTACTGCATCTTTAAACTCTCAAGGTCAGTATATTCTAGTGTTAGTTCAATTTCAATGCTTTAGTTACAAGAACTGGCAAGATTATATGATGTTAGCTTCAATCATTTGTAGACTTTTCATGTAATATAAAGGTTTCATGCATCAATAATTGTGCTCAGTTCCTGCTTTTGATGTGGAAATTCCTTGTCATATAAGGAGGACCTTTTTACATAAATCATGAATGTTAACCTTATATTTTTTTATTATCATCTTGATGTTTACTTTTGTAGTGGAGTGAAATAAAAGATAGACCTTCACCCCTTATTTATATAGTCTGGTGTTCCCACTGCTCAGCTTTATGTCTGGCTCATAGTATGGGTTTTGAGTCTGGAAGACTCATTAGTAAGCCAAAGTAACGCGATCAAATAATTGTAGTTTGCTTCTCTAGGACAGATGTTGTATGTTGGTAGAACATAACTTAGTTTCATTTTATGTTGATCCCAAATGAAAGATGTTCGGTTGTTGATGAGTGAATTGCTATACTGAACTCTATAAAAAATTTACCATGTAGTGTTTTTGTCACTCAAAATGTAGACATGTTATGAGCAATGGTATCTTTGACACAATCCCTGTAAGATCAGACAGAAGTCTTTTAGACTCAAACCCATTTTAACAGAACTGTTGAGCACTAATCAGGAATGATATTATTCTTTCATAGTTGTTCATCATTGATTATGCAGACCATAATGGTATTTTCTCATATGGGTTCAGCATTGAAGCAGCAGTTTTGAGTAGAAATTTTTTTTTATGTATATATGTTGGTCATAGGATATCACTAGCCCTCAAATGTAATCATCTACAAATTTGCAGTTTATGAATGTATTGGATACTGATTACCTTAAGGCTAATGATAAATCTTAAGGCATACTGTTTAATGGTTTATGTAATAAATTTTGCAATGATATTATGACAATGCTTTGCTGTAGCTATAAGAAAAATTTTATGTATTAGTGATGTTTTGTGAAGCTCATCATGATTCTAGAAAATTAGATATTTCATCTGTTTTGCTGTTTTATGTGTATATTGTACAATGTGAAATAAATTTTTTTAATACAAAGATAATGGAAGGATTTATATTTAACATAGTTATATAATCTAAGTTTACCAAGAGATGCTAAAAGATTATATCCTGGTTCGTTACTGAAAGACATTTATTATGTGATCATTAGAAAAAATTGATTATGATTATGATTATTAAATACAAAGGCATGTACAGAGCATCAGATTGGGGAAGAGCAGTGTGGTTTCAGAAGTGGTAGAGTATGTGTGGATCAGGTGTTTGCTTTGAAGAATGTATGTGAGAAATACTTAGAAAAGCAAATGGATTTGTATGTAGCATTTATGGATCTGGAGAAGGCATATGATAGAGTTGATAGAGATGCTCTGTGGAAGGTATTAAGAATTTATGGTGTGGGAGGCAAGTTGTTAGAAGCAGTGAAAAGTTTTTATCGAGGATGTAAGGCATGTGTACGTGTAGGAAGAGAGGAAAGTGATTGGTTCTCAGTGAATGTAGGTTTGCGGCAGGGGTGTGTGATGTCTCCATGGTTGTTTAATTTGTTTATGGATGGGGTTGTTAGGGAGGTAAATGCAAGAGTCTTGGAAAGAGGGGCAAGTATGAAGTCTGTTGGGGATGAGAGAGCTTGGGAAGTGAGTCAGTTGTTGTTCGCTGATGATACAGCGCTGGTGGCGGATTCATGTGAGAAACTGCAGAAGCTGGTGACGGAGTTTGGTAAAGTGTGTGGAAGAAGAAAGTTAAGAGTAAATGTGAATAAGAGCAAGGTTATTAGGTACAGTAGGGTTGAGGGTCAAGTCAATTGGGAGGTGAGTTTGAATGGTGAAAAACTGGAGGAAGTGAAGTGTTTTAGATATCTGGGAGTGGATCTGTCAGCGGATGGAACCATGGAAGCGGAAGTGGATCATAGGGTGGGGGAGGGGGCGAAAATTTTGGGAGCCTTGAAAAATGTGTGGAAGTCGAGAACATTATCCCGGAAAGCAAAAATGGGTATGTTTGAAGGAATAGTAGTTCCAACAATGTTGTATGGTTGCGAGGCGTGGGCTATGGATAGAGTTGTGCGCAGGAGGATGGATGTGCTGGAAATGAGATGTTTGAGGACAATGTGTGGTGTGAGGTGGTTTGATCGAGTAAGTAACGTAAGGGTAAGAGAGATGTGTGGAAATAAAAAGAGCGTGGTTGAGAGAGCAGAAGAGGGTGTTTTGAAGTGGTTTGGGCACATGGAGAGGATGAGTGAGGAAAGATTGACCAAGAGGATATATGTGTCGGAGGTGGAGGGAACGAGGAGAAGAGGGAGACCAAATTGGAGGTGGAAAGATGGAGTGAAAAGGATTTTGTGTGATCGGGGCCTGAACATGCAGGAGGGTGAAAGGAGGGCAAGGAATAGAGTGAATTGGAGCGATGTGGTATACAGGGGTTGACGTGCTGTCAGTGGATTGAATCAAGGCATGTGAAGCGTCCGGGGTAAACCTTGGAAAGCTGTGTAGGTATGTATATTTCCGTGTGTGGACGTGTGTATGTACATGTGTATGGGGGGGGTTGGGCCATTTCTTTCGTCTGTTTCCTTGCGCTACCTCGCAAACGCGGGAGACAGCGACAAAGTATAAAAAAAAAAGAAAAAAAAAAAAAGAAAATACAATTAAACCTCGATTATCAATAATTTGCGAAAGAAAATGTTTAAATCAATGTATGTTTTTCAATTTTGGTCAGCAACCCTTAGATATCTGAAAAAAATTCGAAAAATTCAAAAGTAAAAATGTTTCAAATTGTGCATGCACTACATTGCAACAATAAGAGTACTCACCACCTGGTATTTTGTGGTGCTGGTGATTGTTTACCATCTTCCATGTGCTTTCTGGCATGGTACTGTGTGTTGGTCTTGCACATTCATGTATTTTGTGCTCCCTTTATTATGGACAATGGCCCCTTTCAAACATCGTTAGTAATTGCCTGACAGTTCCTTGAAGCTGTCTATGCCTCACACAAAGTACAGGAGGAATATTTTATGCCTCGAAAAGACGATGGAGTTTTGCAAGAGGCTGATTAGGGGAAGTCCAAGGTGGCACTTATGAAGGACTGTACTGTTGGCATGATGACTATTTATGACCACCAATCAGCAGTAGTGCTTATTTGCTTATGTATATTGATATTTCCTCTATGAAAAATATTTACAAGTAGGTAAAATATTTCAAAGTGTTTGTGGCAGAAATTGTGTCAAAATGTCTGTAAGGTTTGGTGGATGGAGTAAGCATGGGTCCTTAATAAAGCTTGCCATGTTTCCTCATACAGGTCAGTCTCATAGTTACCATCATTGTGTACTGATCTTTGCTACTTGTGCAATTTGGGTATTTTTGCTAATGTAATGGAACCTGCTGTGCTAAAGTTTGTAAATATGGCATCCAAATGTTCAGCAACATCTACCTCAGAATGAGCAGTTAAAAGGAAGAGAACTTCTCTGACCAAAGAAATGAAACTAGAAACTGTATGGCTTACTGATGCTGTTGAGGAAAGGTCAGTACAGTAGAAATGGACGATTCTGAAGCATTTTGTAAGACTGGTTTTACTGTACTTTATATCTTGACATATGCAAATGAACAAATTCAGTTTTGCTGACTTCTTATTTGAGCACTCCGTTCACCGACAAAAGCACACATCAAGGCCAGGCCTTAACTGAATTACAGAGAGAATTGAGATGGAAAAAGAAAAGACAAAGGAAAGTATTTACAAATTTTGAAGGAAGTGAAAAACCCGTCTTTTGAAATGTGCCAGGTCATAGTATTGGGAAAGACATTTGTAGGTAGAGAGTTTCAAAGCTTCAATGTGTAGGGAAAGAAGCAGGTAACAAAACAGCCCACCCTTGAGTTACCAATGGCTACGCAATAATCATGAGACGCAGAAGCTTGCTGAGTATTGAGTGGTCTAGCTAGTGGTGTGGGCACACAAGCAGCCAGCTCTTAGGGGCAAAATCCAAAGTAATACCTATTGTTGAGGAAAGTGAACCAATATTGCAGCATAGGGCAAGGGGATGAAGTTTGGAAGTTAGCCAGGGACAGTTTATAAGTCAGACTGCTTTCAACTGAACTCTGTAGAGTAAGGGTACAGAGCTAGAACCATCCCAAATGTCAGAGCAGAACTCCCTTGAACTCAATCCCTTGTATAAACAGAGAAACTGTTCAGAAGAGAAGAAGTTTTGACATCTAAACAAGACATCTAGTTTCTTTGAGGCAGACTCAGCTATTCTCATAATGTAGGGTTTCCAAGAAAGAGTGGATGTTACAGTAATACCAAGGTTGTATATTGTGTCAAGACATGGAATTATAGAACTGTCAAAGGAGAGATGAGAGTTCTGAGGAGTTTTTGACCTAGAGATGTGTAGAAATTAGGTTGTGGAGGCATTAAGCTTAAAAAATATTTTGTGTACTGCACTGAGATATTCTGTCCAAGTCTGAGTTTACTGAGGGAGCTGTGTCAAGATGAGATGCAGATCAAGCAAGAGAAGAGGGAGCAGATTTGATGTGGATTAATGCAGTGTTGAAGTGTCAGCATATGAGTGCATTGGATTATTTGTGGGGGTGAGTAAATTGTTGAAAAAAAAGAGAAAAAGTGTAGTGGACAGGACAGAACTTTGAGGGACACTGCTGTTGATGGAGAAAAGGGGGAGACTGATTCATCAGCAACCACAGAGGTAGCTCAGCCAGAGAGGAAGCTAAATATGAAGGAGCAAAGTGAGAGAGGGAAGCCAGAAGAGGGAAGCTTAGAGATAAGACCACGATGCCACACCCTGTCAAAAGCATTAGATATGTCAAGGGCAACTACACATGACCCCCAAAATCTTTCAGGGATGATGACCAGACACTAGCAAGACAGGAAAGAATATCACCAGTGGATCTCGCCTTATGGAAGCCATACTGGTGATCAGAGAGAAGACTGATTTTCGAGGTGTATAAGGATATGGGAGATGAGGAGGGATTCAAAGACTTTGGAAATGGTAGATGTTAATGCAAAAGGACGATAGTTAGAGGGATCAGGACGATCATCCTTCTTAGGGATAGGATGTATCAATGCATGCTTGGGATGTATCAATGCATGCTTCTAGGGAGAAAGAAGTTTTGGTTTTAAGCAAATAGAAAAGATGAGCAAGCACAGGTGCAAGTTCAAAGGCAGACTCTTTTAATACATGGGGATGGATGCCATCAGAACCATAAGCCTTGCTTGTGTCCAGAAAAAAAAGCACTTTTTGGACAGTCCGAAGAGATTGCATGAAGATGCATAGCATTAGTAAGAGGAGCATCGGGGGTGAAGAAATGTTAGAGTCATCCAAAGTGGAGTTAGAGGAGAAAGGGGAACCAAAGAGAGTTGCCTTTTCTATGGAGTAGACAGCTATAGCACAGTCAGACCAGAAAAGTGAAGGAAAGGTAGAGCGACAGAAGTTGTTAGAGATGCCTTTAGCTAAAGACCAGAAAGAGATGCCCTGGGCTACAGACCAGAAAGACCTATCAGTGGATGATGATGAGAGATTATCACACTTCCAATGAATAAAGGAACACTTTGCCTCATGGATAACATGCTTGCAGCTATTAAGGGCAGTGATAAAAACTGAATGGCGGCCAGAGGAAGGAGAGATTTCCCAAGCTCAACATGCATGATCCTATGCCTGAATGGCCTCAAATAGGAATAGTTGAACCTAGTATTGGATGAAGAGGTCTTCTTGGAGGAAGAGGAGATAAATGCTTCCATTCCCTTAAGAATAATCTCTGCTATGTGTTCGATGGAGACAGAAGCATCACCACATATGAGACAGTAATTTACCCAAGGAAAGTCAGAAAAGAAGTTACATAAGTTATTCCAGTCTGCTTTGTTGAGGTGCCAGTATTTATGCTTAGAAGGGGTTGCTCGAGGGAGAGGTGCCATTAGAATAGATGTCAGATATGTTGGCTAGAAACAATTAGATGGCAGTATAGGAATGAGAACAAAAGTGAATGGGATATTTCCATAACAGCTGGGTGCCATTACTGCAAGATGATTGATTACCTTGCCATGATGCCTTACTGATTCATCAGCCTGTACCAATTCTGAAATAGTTTGGGCTTTGCATTTCCTGTACACAAACAGCATAGTATGAGAGTCCCAGCCCCTGTAGCTCACATATTTGAGGATACATAAAGAAGTCATATGATGAAAAAGGTGTCTTGATGTACTTCAAGCAAGCTAGAAACTTCAGAATCAGGAATCTACTAGCCAAGTATGAATAGATTATAACTTGACTTGAGCTTTGCTCAACCCCATAACTCCATGATAATTACGATATTGACTTCTTTTCAGAAGAAACCTCTCTCGATGCACCTTTCTACCACTTCGAAGTATGCATGGTTGAATGTATAAATTTTTTTTGACACCAGTTTCAGATAAACATGTTTTACTGATATGCATGGAAAAGAGAGGATGCTGGGTTTGAACATGATGAAAGGGATAGTAGGTAAATGTCTGATGTGTGAAATGTGTGAAAGATTTGCTGTGGTTTTAGGAAAAGAGCATATGACATGTATGGAAGATGTGAAACTGAGCAAGCTTTCAAGGAAAGTGTAGTATTTATAAAGACTCCAAGAGAGATTAAGCTAAGAGTGACATAGGGTGAGAAGAGATGAAACCAGGGTTGTGGAAAAGTAATAGCTAACATGAAACAGTGCTTATATATGCAGGTGAAGTATGTAGCATGCAAAAGTTGGAATGTAGACATACAAGGAAGGGGAATTATTGTGTAAGAGGGGAATGAATGGGGTAAGTTGACAGAGGACATGGTTGATGTAGACAACATACATAAATTGTAGAAACTGGACAATAGAAGATAATATTCAAGAGATGGGGCCCCATGAGTGAAATCTCCCTCCCTGTATAGTACAAAGAAGTGATCATAGATAGGTATTTGTAAATAGGTAGTAGATGGAAAGCAACCACCGACCAGGGAAGTATATTACCCACCTGGATGTTAAGCGGGTTAGTAACAGGTGTGCAGCAAGTCAACACTTCAGTTGTTGCCAGGTTGCACTCCTCTGACCCACGTATCTCTTTTCTTTCTTCCTCACCCACATGTAGACTGTTGGCATTCTGTCCACAAACATACAATATTTTCTTGTCACACATAACACTTGACAACATGTAACTCACAGAGCTCATTCTCCATAACTAGATTTTCCTGTGGTGAGCGCTATGCGCCAGCCCTGCCTTTTGGCAAAATGGTTGGAGCAGAAGACAGACGCAGTTTGTAGGAACATTAGGTAGGTGTTATAAATAGGATCATTAGGAGGGAGCATTAGGTAGAAGTAGTACGCTGGAACATTGGGCAGGAACATGGGTAGACACATAGGTAGTAGATGGTAGGACATAAGGTAAGAGCCATTCAAAAAACTGTGCTAGAGTTGCCCTCTGCCAGTGGTCTGTTAAGAGTGAGGCACTAAAGGCTATGGTAACTATTTTGCCGTGGCCACTCCCTTGAGGGAGTTCCTGAGGGGAACGGGTATCAGAAATGTAGAGATAGATAGGTAGGTAATTATACACACTCCAGGAAGTAAATACATATACAAGATTAAGTGATAGGCATATACAAGATTAAGTGATCGGCATATACAAGATTAAGCGATGGGGTAACACGACTGTGAAAGCTTAAAACAGGAAGGTCATGAAAAAACCTTCACAAAATCCATCCAGAACAACCTATCCATCCACCCTTCACTCCCATTGATACAATAAATGGAATTTAAACCTTAATGAACTATCCTGATGCAGGCCCTGAGAGCATATCAGACTTTCATATAAAACATTTTGGCCCACTGTGGATGCAAGTATTTGAAATATCCTCCAGCACTACACAGAAATTCCTCACATCTGAAAACTTGTCAATACTATACCAATCCTAAAACCCTTCAAATAGCCCAACTCTCCCTCCTCCTAACGACCTATATCACTTCTGTTCTCATTAAACAAACTCTGTGAACTAATCCACAAGAGAATCAAACATAACATCCCACTCTGACTCACACAACATGGCTTCAGACCCAACTACACCAACCTCGCTACTTACTGACCCTCCCACCTCCACAGCAAACATCAACAGACTTCAACCTACCACTCATGCACACCCAGACAAACAGAAGTTACACTTTCCCATCTACACTTTAGACATCGCCCATTTCGACTACGCTACAGACATCGTTTCAACATTACAAGAACCTTCATGTTCTCGCACTCGCTCACTATTCAGTTGCTCTGCTCCTTGTGCACCGCTTAGAGGAAGAGGTCCAGTCAGTGATATTTTTTTATATTTTGTCAAGATTTTGGAGGATCTACACCCCATGAAGCCTATTATATACAGGTAAGGGGTGGGGAATAGAGTATAAAAGGGCACCTGAGTGGAATATGCATTAGATTTTCAGTTTGACGGTGACAAATGTTGTTACTGGAAGCTTCCAAGTTCCATTCGTATGAAGGTGTGTTGTCAACTTGTTTTCTTGGTTATGTCTCCTATTACAGAGACACAATATGAAAGACAGTGACAGCAACATGTGGGGTGAACAGGTGCAATGAATCAGAGTGTGAAAATGTACCATTGCCTAAGGAAAACGTAATTTATATTTTTAGTGGAAACAAAAGCCAACTCCGGCAATTGGACATCTAAATTCTCCTCAGGTTGTAGGATAATTCACTAATAATCTTCAAACGACTGTAATTAGTATTACTTTACGAGATAATTCAAGTACCTTAGCACCTCCTGAACCAGAAATGAATAGTATGGATTTAGTTGTATATCAAAACCAGGCAAAACAAGATCGGCGAAGAGATAAACACAAAAAACAAATATAGACATTAATACACCATGAAACGAGAGAGGAACAGAAACACAATTATAGAGGAGGGGACCCAGGTGATACCAGATAAGAGAAAAAGGAGATGGAGCCACTGAAGAGAAGGCGGAGTCTTATGTACTAGAGGATGTGCAAAGAAAAGATTTGTTGGCAGCAGCAGGAGCATTACTAGGAGACTCAAACAGAGGAAAGGACAAAAGTGCACACTAAATCTGCTGGAATAATGTCGAAAGCTGATCAAGTAGAAAATTATTAAAACACAGACAGAGACTGATGAACGTAGAGAGCTGAAAAGATTAGGAGCAAATTCAGAAGCAGATCAACATTGGTGAAAATGAATGAGAGGAAAATACAGCCTAGCAGACACGGAAAGGAACGTACAGCCTTAGGAGACAATATAGAAATGCACAGGAATTAAGCAAAGACGTTCAAAAGGTACTGTGCTCTGTTGGATGTGAAGCAGTTGAGGAAGTATGAGCAAGTTCATGGAAGATTTTTTAAAAAAAGTACAGAGAATGTAGGGCCAGTACTTGTTCGCCAAAAGAGAGATTAAACAGAAGATTGAGAGAGAGGTTGTCAATTCCTGACTGAGGGATCTGCCTGAAAAGTGGGCGGCACCAACATTAGAAAGATTAGTAAAGCAGGAGGTCAATAGACATAAATCACTAATTAGTTTTGGGTTGCAGCATCATACACCAGATAGGGGAAAAAGTTTGCTGCCATATTTACCAGCTGTCAGATGTGCCTGTGTGTAATTTGAAGCACGAATCAATGGACTGGATCTAATATACTTTTTGTTGTGATTTTTCTATCTGCATCGTTTCACGTGCAACTTTTTATCAAATGTTTTGAAGTGTTTAGCTGGTTGTATATCATACTCTAGTGCTGAAAAATGCCATAGGTTATGAGGTAAAATAAGGAAAAAACACTACTACACGTTTGCTCGGGCAACTGCACGGGTTTTGGGGACTGGAATTCTAAGCCTAACACAAAAGGTAATGTCTTTTCTCTTATTTTTTTTCCTGTATTAGCTCTTCATCTGAGAGAGAACAACCGTCTTTTTTGATTTCTTTTTGTATTTTAGTGTTGAAAGTGCTCTATGTTACGACAGAAATGAATAAAAAGGAAATATACACGGTCAGGTCACTTTAGCTGAGGAAACACGACACCGTAGAGGAAATAACTGGTTCCTGAAGCGTAAGAAACTTGATCTTCATAAGGTCGACAGTTCGGTGACCATTTTTCAAGTCTTTTACTAAGCCATATTTTCGGTAATATAAAATTCCTGTTTACTATTTCAGCATGTGTGCGGTGGGAAGTGTGGCGCTGTTTTACAATCTTGTGATGCCTTAGCTTTGCAGGTTTTTCTTGGAGAGACGGACGCTTGAGGAAAAGCTGGCTGCAGATACTGATAAAATAACCGTTCTAGCACTCAGGGAAGATTTCCTTCAGGACATCTTCTGATCCAGCTTGCTGAGAGAATCAGGGAACGAGCCATCAACGTCGGAGAGCAGCGTTATGGGTGTTGCGACACCTCAAAGTAAACCTCTCACCTGGGAAAGCCAACCCTCCCAGATAGTGTGACGAGGTGCGAAACCCCATAAACGTTTACCTTTGTTGCTAATATTTACAAATAATCGGTTTCAGGCTTTGGTTGATGTCGAGAACAACGAACACGAAGTAAGCTCGTTGGCTACACCATGCAAGGACAGCTGGAGGAATTCCGCGCCAGAAACGCTTCACGCCAGATGTCAGGGTAAACGATGATGCCAACGCTGTTGATCAGGTTAGTAGTGGCACTAATTATTATACACTTGTCATTTGTCCTGGTACTTAATTTTTTTTTTTTCGTTGGGGACTCGCATTCCGGTCAAAAGTCTACATCAAGGCCTGGCAGTAACTGAATTATAGAGGTTGATAAAAGGGAAAAAGAAGTGTTAGACGATGTAAAGTGTTTACGAAATTTGGGAGGAGTGCTAATAGCTAGGTTTTGGTTATTGGGAAAGACATGTGAGAGTAGAGTTCCAAAAGCTTTGTGGTGAAGGAAAAGAAACAGTTATCAAAACTGTCCACCCTCGAGTTGCCATCGGTCATACAGTAATCATGTAGCACATCAGCTTTCCGAGTATTGTGTGGTCTAGCTAGTGGTGGGGGCACACAAGCAGTCACCTCTCGGGAGCAAAGACCAAAGCAATGTCAACATTGCGCGTAGGGCGTGCTGGTCAAGTATTGAAGGTAGCCTGGGAGAGTTTATGATTATATGTGATCGCTGTCGACTCAACTCTGTCCAGTAAGCATTGTACAGAGCTAGAACCACCCCAGATGTTAGTAGTACTCCATACAAGGACAAATCAGTCCCTTGTGTAAATGGAGCGACTGTTCTTTCAATTCTCTAACCACGACTAGTCCAGTACCTACAATCTGTCCTGAACGTCCTGTACCTACAACCTGTCTACCATCCTGTACTTACAACCCGTCCTCACAATCCTCTGTATACAACCAACCCGTCTCACAGTCTTGTACCTACAACCCATCCTCACAGTCCTGTACTTATACCCCGGCCTCCCAGTCCTGAACCTACAACTCGTCCTCCTAGTCCTGTACCTACAACTCGTCCTCTGCTATATTTCTGGACTTACAGTTGCTTTTCACTTTCGTGATGGCTGGGTCGGACTCCATTAGTGCCCCACATCTCATGTTAGTGTCATAAACCAAACTTTGATTTGTGTCAAGAACAGTAAAGGCTTTGCGTCTGCAAAGGAACCCTTCAGTTGCCACACAATCAGCGAAACTCCCTCTCTCCTCCATTGTCTCGCCACGTCATGCACACAAGCTGCATACAAACTCTGGATGTAACCCCAGTTTTCCGGAATCATCTCCTGTCGTTCGGGAAGTTTTCAACTTTTCGCTGCCCACTGCCATTCTCCTCAGCTCTTGGAACTTTGCCAACATCCAGGACGCCACGAAAGAAAGAAAGAAGTAACCTAATTTTCCGACAAATTGCGGACTAATAGTTCGGGTGTAAGATGATTCTTTCTCTACAACACCCTCTCATTACAGGTTTTCCAGTGACTCGACTCAGGTAGAGCTTTCTTTAATCATTAAAAACTTTGCTCTTGATGGATTCAACAAATATGTTCATGTTGCCATAAACATCTCCAAGTCCTCTGATAAATTTTGGCATTAGGCTCTTCTCACCAAATTTTCCACTAAGTCCATCTTGTTTTTTCTCGTTTTATGGACCTTTTTCTATGCAGCGACAACCTGTACTTAGTGAGAGATAGATCACACTGAATGTTCCCAGTGATGTCACAATGTCGTAAAGATCAGATCTTGCATCCGCAGACGAAGCCAATCCTCAATCCACCTTGGTCATGCCACTCAAGCCTCACCTTATCTCCCAACTTACCGCTTTGTATCATGTCACTTCATCTCACTGTTGTGATCTCACAGTCATTTCACTCTTGGAAACACTATGTTCTAGCCAACTCTCATTTTCAGCAAGACTCTATATGCAACCTCTGCCACAGACAACAGTCTAAGACGAACCATAAACCACAACCTCTTATAGAATCAACACATCTTGGCTTTGAGCTGTGCTCGTCCATAGCTTTAGTCTAAACAGCTGCTGATCTTTACAGGGAACAAGATCGTCCTAAACTGGAGTCCAGTTCTGTTCACTCACTTCAGGAAGTGTTTCTAACATCCCATAGGCTCTTCGTGAAAAAATGGTTTAAAGATTAACGTCTGTCCTTCACCTGACGCTCATTTCTCTACTCTCTTCCCTGACTTTCGTCTCCTTCCTTGTATCATTATTCCTTGAATGCCGTTTGGATATGCTTAATAGACCCGTCTCGTCTGCACCCAGATCCCTTCTTCTCACTTCACCACTTTCCATGACAGAGTAACGGTATCTTTCGAACTTCGTCCCCACCCTTTGCTCACATTTCCATGACTGTTATCCTGCCTTCCTTGTCCGAAGACTTTTCCTCTCAATATCAGCATTTCCTTTGTATCGATATCTTACTGTTTTATAAATGTCAAACGTGTAATAGTCTGTTATCTTATAAGAAACAGATGTGGCGCTCATGTGCTACACCCGCCACCTCGCTGCACCACATGAAAACAAAATCATGCATCATAGTGGCATCACCTGAAGTGTACACATATTATGATTGTTCCAGCTGCACCGTACCACCTCTGACCTGCTCTCATTCCGTCTCAATTACTGTAATCCGTATAGTATAACGAACTCTAGATCCAGGCAAACATCCATCTAAATCATAGCATCAAATCCCTTCTCATGACCGCTCGCTAAAAAATGAATCTTTCCGGACGGGTCCGATGAATTTCGACGTGATCAATACGACTCGTCTAGGCATAGTTGGTAAAGCGTGACCGAGACAGATTTCCAAATCATTAATGGTAGCTCCACTTATACTAATTTCCATTGAAATATGAAATCTATATAAGATTTATTATGGCAAATAACAGGAAATGTCGCGAGAATCGACATATTACAATATCTTGAAAGCAGGCATAACAGTGTCAGGCATTTATGAAATTCCTTAGTCCGTGGTGTCATAATGTTTTACAAAAAAAAAAACGGACTTTTTTTATTTACCGAGTTTATATCAGTAAAATCCATGACAGCAGGATTTAGTCCGTTTAACGATATCGAATCAAAAATAATGTCCCACAGTCCGATCTCATACTTCTAATAATTTTTCAGAAATCACTGAAAATAAGCTTGTTTTTTTTCTGTGGTTCACAGCATTTCGTTCTTTACTTAAACATTCTCCAAATTCCGCACACTTGCCATCCTACAATCATTCTTATAACTCACCTTTCCTCTACAAGAAAAAATAGCTCCTTGCTAAGGTATCATTAAAGTCATGTAATATATCACAAACACAGTTTTCATCACTTTAATGTACGTTAATCTCCTTTTGCCCATTTTTTTTTTATAATAACTCCTTATCTATGATCACTCACACCTTTAGTGTTGCTTTCAATATTCTTGGTAAATCTTATCTTTTAATTCTACTTATCTTACAACACTTCCAAAACGACTGTCATGATATTCTTTATGTCGAAGCTAACTTCTTGTGACCTCCATGCTTTTGCCATCTCTTTTCACTAACGGCTGTAGCCTTGCATTGCTAGACAAACCCTCATATTTTCGTCTCATTGATGGAAAATTCACGAGTCTGTGTTCCCATTTCCTATCTTACTTTACATACTAATAACCTTTTTCCGGAAAACCACTCAGCTCATATGCAAATGACAGAAATCTTCATAACAATCTATTGATCCACTTACTGGGCTTCCACCAAGTCTCCTTGTAGATCACCTAAGGATATGCATCGTTTCAATCCTGGTCTGACAAGCTCTTTATAGAGGCACATCACCATCCCTTTCACATTCAGTGCCACTTTTTTTTACAGGTTGATTATTATAGCTTGCTTGCCCCTTAATTGTAATCAAAAACTGGTCCAGTTTATGCATCTTGGTCTTGATACACATCCAAGAGTTGATTTTCATGATCCATTTGTACGTCTATATATTCTACGTTTCAATAATGAAGCTGCCTTCTCTTGAACATCACCTGTCTACCTATTTTCATTATCTTTTTACCTCTGACACCCATCTATCCCAGGCTGCACCTCATCTACAGTATCAAATCTCCATCGTTGTTTCCGCTCTGAGGGAGGTGTTTGTGATGACTTCAGAACAAAAACACCTATTGCTTATTTTGTGGATTTTGCGTTTCCCAATTTTGAAACTGTCTGGCTGGCTCAAATTTAGCCTACCCTGTATAACTTTGCTTTCAAGTTTCGTATTGTTCACCCCAATTCCTTCACTTTTTTTTTTTTTTATAAATCCTTTACTATTTGAGTTCCACGCAGTAGTGTTCTATTCACATTCATGCTCGGAAATCCTCTGTACAGGGGATTTCACTGTACACGAAAAGGACTGTTGAACTCATCAATTTCACTTGTAAGTCATCTGGAATAAATGATCAAACACTCATGACCAGTGTCCACCCGACTAAACCACTCCTGACGTGCACGATCTCTTACTTTACCTTTGAACTTCTCACCCCTTCATGTCCTCCGACCACAGTCTTATATCTAACTTTCAGTTGGCACATCGACCCATTTTCTCCCTTCGAACACCAACTCTGTCACTCTGGGAGAGCTCGGTGGCCATCCTTGTGTAGCTTCTTTACTGACCTTCCCTGAGATGGATGTGACTTCGTTAGCTGGGATGCTTCCAGTTGTGCTGTCCATATAGCGGAGGTTATCTTGACCGGGATGGATTACTGCGTTCCCTTTTCTACCAGATCTTTATCCCCCAGTCATGATTTGATCGCCCCTGATCTGATGTCTGTGGCATTACGGACAGATCGTATTTGACCAAGAAATTCTTCCCAACACCTGAAGTCTACTCCGCTTTCATGTCTACTTGGACTCACACCAAAGCTGTTTTCTACAAAGTCTTGCGCACCTTTATTATTTTACTTCTACTGGTAAACCTTTCTGGTCTTCCCTCAAAAGCTTTTCCAGTAACTTCTATAATTCAACCTTTCCTTCTCTCCTCTGACCCAATTAATCTCTAGCTAACTCTCCAACTGATAAAGACATCCTTTTTAGATGCCTTTCCCCCCTCTAATTTTTCTTCGGATGATTCTGGGTTTCGTCCTCTTACCCAGTCTCCTTCCACTGAACCTTTCTTATATTTCCCTCGTGCAAGGTCTTTTCAAGTGAGTAAGGTGTGAGGCCAAGATAGCATGGTTACCCCTTCGAGTCTAATAGGAATATGCCTCTGAGGTAGCTCCGACCATTGGTCGCCTCTTTCTTCTTTGTCTGACAACCCACACTTTTCCCTCTTAGAAGTAAACCTTGGTGAAGCTTGTCCCCAAGGAAGAAATCCGTTGTAACCCCTCCAACTATCGCCCCATTGCTCTCACTTCTTCTGTCTGCGAAGTCTTTGAAACTTTTCTTATCTCACTTTCTCAAACTCTTAGAATCCCATTCCCTACTTTTGGTCACCAGAGCGATTTTTACGGTGCGACGTCTATTGGCGGTCTTGTCTCCTACGAGACTCACCTCTGGTCTTCTCTTAGAGATTTTGGTGTCGTTGCCATCGATTACGGCATGAGCATTTGAGAAGGTGTGGCATAAGGTTGTGCTTTCTGTACTACTTTCGTTTGGCTTTTCTGTTTCTCTATGTTCTATAGAATATAGTTTCTGTAGTCGGTCCAATGCAGGTGTTCCTTCTTTTATCATATAAAAACTGTTATTCCTCAGCGTTGTCTTGATGACTACTCTCTGTCTTCCCTCCTTATCTTATCTCTTAAACTTTCAGTCTTATTCGCTCCCACGCCGGTGATTTCACTCTACCTACTTCAACCCAATTTTCCTTCCCTCCTCATGTAATTTCTCTCTCTCTAAATGCCACTCGTTTTCCATCTGGTCAATTTATAAACACCACAATTCATCCTTGTAATAACACTATCATGTTGAGCATAACCATATCCTCTACTCTGTGTACTGGAAACCCCACATAGTAAACATCACATAGTCTACCTCCCAAAAGCTGGGAGTGTTGTATAGGTGCCCTAATTATTTTTCATGTGAGCAATTGTTTCATATATACAGGGGTTTTATGCCCCTTTATACTGTAAAAGTACTTTTTTATTTTTTTTCTTTAACAAGTTATGTCTTCTTCTTGTCTTGTCCATACATCATCGCAAAACTTTACTGTAAACGTCATCAATCTAGTTTAAAACATAAAAGTTGTGATCAGGTCACCCCTCACTCTTCTCTCATCCACAACGGGCAATTCTTAGGCTTTTAGACTTTATAAATCAGTTTTCTTATTTCTGTTACTGTCTTTGTTGCCCTCGTCTGCACTTGTTTAGGTGTGGTGACCAAACATGAGAAACATATTCTAGTAATGGCCTTAAGTAGGACACTTTTCGTTATCCATATACTTGGAAGCTATTCTGATATTTCCTAATGCATGACATTGGCGACAGGTTAGGGACGATGTCAGCTCCCATGTTCAACTGACACACAGATTCATGAAGCCTGAGGATATTCACATTCAGGCCTTCTTTTACTGTGTCCCATCCTCATTCAACTCTGGCTGAATCAGCCATGTATCAGACCAACTTTGGAGTCTGTTTAGGTCCCCTTGTTAGTTGATGCGGTCATCCCCGCGTCTCACTTCCCTCATGACCATTGCATCATCCATAAACAAGTTCTGGGATGTCATCCACATAGATCAAGAAGAATAACGGTACCAGAACAGAACCCTGCAGCACTTCACTGGTGACCTTCACTCATTCCGAGAAAGGTCCTCTGGCATGCGCCCTTTACCCCCTTCCACTAAGATTGATTATCTCCTATACACTGAGGCATTCTGTTCCTTACTCCGGCTTGGTGATCCAGCTTCTTAACTATCCTTTTATAAGGCGTAGTGTCACATGCTTTCTGGCAGTCCACATACAGATAAACCACCCAGTCTTCCCTTGTGAGTACAGCATGTGCTGTCTCTCTCTTTCATGCCTTAGATTCAAGTTCCTCGCCATATGCTATCACTCTTCTGTCATTTGTTTACACTGATTTACGGATGGAAATTTGATTTACGTGTGGAAATATAATTTACGGGTGGAAATTTGATTAACGGGTGGAAATTGGAGTTATTCGTTCATTCCTAACCATTTTAAATGTCCCCCCAGTGGCCCTAACAAGGTTGGTTGGTTGGTTCTTTAGCCTACCAGCTGACAGGGATCACTTGAAGCCGTTAGCGTCAAGATACACATGCATCCACCTACCGAACATTCCATAACTCTCTTTCCTGGTGTTAAGAATAACTGTAAGACCACGTACTCTGCTACTGTGCATGTGGCCCACGTCGTGACCACTTCTTTCATCTCACTGTTGCATGACATTACGTAAGCGACCTGCCATCCGAGGACTAAAGTGAATTTTCATCATAATTCATCTTTTAGGTGCCAATTAAGTACAGTGTTAAGTAAGACTTTTTTTTTTTTTTGGACGGTTTCAACACCCCTCTCACCCTTGTAACGCTCTGTCACAGCGTAATGCGCTACTCCCTTAATACAGTGTGTAACACTTGGCCATCCCCCCAACCCAGGCATTTAATTAGCATGGAGGTCAGGGTTGTTATGATTTACGGTACCACGGCCTCATCATTGCTGAAAGTTTGTATGGGTTGGTAGCTGTGTTTGTATTTCATTGTGCTCTTCAAACGATCACATACATTCTGCATACGTAACCTTATTTGATGCCAGATGAGCACGTGGCAATACACGCTACAATACACAAGTAATGTGCTATTGTCCTGAATGAAGCAGTTTTCGAGGTATGTACGTATACAATATTGTGCAGAATATAGATCCTCTGAATTTATTATTCTGTATTGTTTGAATAGATGCTAATCGCTCTGACACAAAATTTGCTGCAGCAGCTGTCAGAAAATTCGACGAGCAAGCATCAACAACTGGGCTAAAAATGAGGTTATAGTCCGCTCACCAGATGACAGACACAGAGTTGTGAGTGGAGTGACAATAAAAAAACACCACTACTTACGTATATGGTACAGTGGCACTGCCTGATAATGACTTAGTAGTAGTCAAGGCACACAAGCTGGTGCCATCGGTGGCTGCTGCTGTTGAAATCAAGAGGAAATGTTTTACAGCCAATGTTGTCACGTATATAGGACCAACATATGTTGGAATCCGTTAGTGCAAAACACACATCATCGACTGCTGCTAGCCAATCGAAGGACATTCGACGTGGGTGTGAGGTATCTGGTTCACGGAAAATATGCAAACATTGAATAACATGGTTTGATTGGTGATGGTTGTCGCTTGTGACGGTGGACTTCGAGAAAATCCACCATATCATAAAATCATAAGATGTGCAATTGACTGTTTTTGCTCATTGGACTTGGATTTGGTATTTATTGCATTGAATCCCTTCATGCCTACTATGGAACCCACTTGGTAAATCAGGACCAGACAGTACACAGTGGAAAGGAACTTAGGGATATTATCCATGCATTCAAAACATTGGCTCACATATGGTCGGTCAGTGACTGTCATCGACGTTAACCTTGTTGTAGCTGCATCAACTGACCCGGGCAATGCTGAGGTGACTGAGGAAGATATTGTGGGTAAGGGCATGGTATGGAGAGAGGTCCATGTACGGGAAGGCCAGTACGTGCTCCAACATTGATAAGTGTGATGACGGGAACTGTTGCTGCGCTCTAAGGCGGTCAGATTGACCAGGGCACGTCTCATACCACTTTATCTCTCCAAGTCTCCCGGGTGAGCTCCACAAGACTCTAGCTCCCCAAGTCTCCAGGGTGAGCTCCACAAGACTCTAGCTCCCCAAGTCTCCAGGGTGAGCTCCACAAGACTCTAGCTCCCCAAGTCTAGGGTGAGCTTCACAAGACTAGCTACCCAAGTCTCTAGGGTGAGATCCACAAGACTCTAGCTCCCCAGATCTCCAGGGTGAGCTTCACAAGACTCTAGCTCCCCAAGTCTCCAAGTTGAGCTCCACAAGACTCCAGCTGCCCAAGTCTCCAGTGTGAGCTCCACAGAACTCCAGCTCTCTAAGTCCCCAGGGTGAGCTCCACAGGAGGATATACATTAAGTGTGGACTATAATTCACCTCTGTATATCACCCAGCCAGCAGACAAAGCACTGGTAGAAACGGTCGTCATTAACATTCAACACTGTACTGGTGATTACCATATGTAAAGTATTCCCAGTTCCCTTAGCTGCAAGACGTCAAAGGGAACTAATGCGTGCCACAACATACACGGACAATTCGGAGCTGGAATGGGATTGTGATGATGTTGAGACAAGAGGGGGTTGTCTGCACAACTCCCACCACCAACACCTACCTCTGCTGCAGGTGGCACACCTGGAATTTCAATAATATTGCATTACGTACTCCTCCGCGGGAGGAAGAGTTGAACCACATGCATTAGCACATTTAAAGTATACACATTATTCGTAGATTGTGTAGAATGGTAAAATATGCACACAAAACGTTTTTGATTAAAATG
Organism: Panulirus ornatus; assembly: GCF_036320965.1. NCBI lineage: Eukaryota > Metazoa > Arthropoda > Malacostraca > Decapoda > Palinuridae > Panulirus > Panulirus ornatus. The sequence continues at coordinate 62,262,851 of NC_092234.1, forward strand.
CGTTAGCATATCAAATAGTTCTGTATTCACTAAGACTGTCGATTATGTTGCATAAGTCTCAGCTATAACACCCCACCCCTGATGTTAGCCTCAGCTATAACATTTCATACCTGGTGGTAGTTTCAGCTATACCACTTCACCCCTGGTGATAGTCTCAGCTATAACATTTCATACCTGGTGATAGTTTCAGCTATACCACTTCACCCCTGGTGATAGTCTCAGCTATAACATTTCATACCTGGTGATAGTCTCAGCTATACCACCTCACCCCTGGTGATAGTCTCAGCTATGCCACCTCACCCCAGGTGATAGTCTCAGCTATACCACCTCACCCCTGGCGGTAAAGTGTGACACGTCCCATGACGACCCTCTACCTCACCTTGAACATTGCATAACTGAACGGCCTCATTTGAAGACATCTTACTATATTCAAAACTTGCAGATCTTGAAATAAACTTGTCTTTTACATATTTCCCAAAGCTTCTAGAGTGTTGTTAACGTAATCTGAGGGCTTCCCCATGATGATTTTACTTGACTTACTTTTTGCCAGGTGCTCGCAAAAGGGAAGCAACAGCTGCAGATGCCGCCAAGATTAGCTTAACGCCAATTAACCTAATTTCCTTCCATTTTTCTTTCAAAAACCTTCATAGCTTTCCCACGTCCTTTAATGGCTGTATAGCTCCACCAGTTTAACGCAATATATATATATATATATATATATATATATATATATATATATATATATATATATATATATAAATATATATATATATATATATATATATATATATATATTTATATATATTTTTATTTTTTATTTTTTATTATACTTTGTCGCTGAGAGTAAATGTGAATAAGAGCAAGGTTATTAGGTACAGTAGGGGTGAGGGTCAAGTCAATTGGGAGGTGAGTTTGAATGGAGAAAAACTGGAGGAAGTGAAGTGTTTTAGATATCTGGGAGTGGATCTGTCAGCGGATGGAACCATGGAAGCGGAAGTGGATCATAGGGTGGGGGAGGGGGCGAAAATTTTGGGAGCCTTGAAAAATGTGTGGAAGTCGAGAACATTATCTCGGAAAGCAAAAATGGGTATGTTTGAGGGAATAGTGGTTCCAACAATGTTGTATGGTTGCGAGGCGTGGGCTATGGATAGAGATGTGCGCAGGAGGATGGATGTGCTGGAAATGAGATGTTTGAGGACAATGTGTGGTGTGAGGTGGTTTGATCGAGTAAGTAACGTAAGGGTAAGAGAGATGTGTGGAAATAAAAAGAGCGTGGTTGAGAGAGCAGAAGAGGGTGTTTTGAAATGGTTTGGGCACATGGAGAGAATGAGTGAGGAGAGATTGACCAAGAGGATATATGTGTCGGAGGTGGAGGGAACGAGGAGAAGAGGGAGACCAAATTGGAGGTGGAAAGATGGAGTGAAAAAGATTTTGTGTGATCGGGGCCTGAACATGCAGGAGGGTGAAAGGAGGGCAAGAAATAGAGTGAATTGGAGTCATGTGGTATACAGGGGTTGACGTGCTGTCAGTGGATTGAAGCAAGGCATGTGAAGCGTCTGGGGTAAACCATGGAAAGCTGTGTAGGTATGTATATTTGCGTGTGTGGACGTGTGTATGTACATGTGTATGGGGGGGGGGGGGTTGGGCCATTTCTTTCGTCTGTTTCCTTGCGCTACCTCGCAGACGCGGGAGACAGCGACAAAGTATAAAAAAAAAAAAAAGAAAAAAAAAAAAAAATATATATATATATGAATGGAGAAAAACTGGAGGAAGTGAAGTGTTTTAGATATCTGGGAGTGGATCTGGCAGCGGATGGAACCATGGAAGCGGAAGTGGATCATAGGGTGGGGGAGGGGGCGAAAATTCTGGGAGCCTTGAAGAATGTGTGGAAGTCGAGAACATTGTCTCGGAAAGCAAAAATGGGTATGTTTGAAGGAATAGTGGTTCCAACAATGTTGTATGGTTGCGAGGCGTGGACTATGGATAGAGTTGTGCGCAGGAGGATGGATGTGCTGGAAATGAGATGTTTGAGGACAATGTGTGGTGTGAGGTGGTTTGATCGAGTAAGTAACGTAAGGGTAAGAGAGATGTGTGGAAATAAAAAGAGCGTGGTTGAGAGAGCAGAAGAGGGTGTTTTGAAATGGTTTGGTCACATGGAGAGAATGAGTGAGGAAAGATTGACCAAGAGGATATATGTGTCGGAGGTTGAGGGAACGAGGAGAAGAGGGAGACCAAATTGGAGGTGGAAAGATGGAGTGAAAAAGATTTTGTGTGATCGGGGCCTGAACATGCAGGAGGGTGAAAGGAGGGCAAAGAATAGAGTGAATTGGAGCGATGTGGTATACCGGGGTTGACGTGCTGTCAGTGGATTGAATCAAGGCATGTGTATGGGGGTGGGTTGGGCCATTTCTTTCGTCTGTTTCCTTGCGCTACCTCGCAAACGCGGGAGACAGCGACAAAAAAAAAAAAAGATATATATATATATATATATATATATATTTTTTTTTTAAACTATTCGCCATTTCCCGCATTAGCGAGGTAGCGCTAAGAACAGAGGACTGGGCCTTTTTTGGAATATCCTCACCTGGCCCCCCTCTGTTCCTTCTTTTGGAAAATTTAAAAAAAAAACGAGAGGGGAGGAATTCCAGCCCCCCGCTCCCTCCCCTTTTAGTCGCCTTCTACGACACGCAGGGAATACGTGGGAAGTATTCTTAAACCCCTATCCCCAGAGATAATATATATATATATATATATATATATATATATATATATATATATATATATATATATATATATATGGACGCTTGCTCAGATTATACAAGGAAATGATTCGTTCTTACACTTAGCATCCGGGTAGGTTCTTACTCTGCATTCCACGAAGGAGTCGAGTCCGAAACTGACTTCAAAATTAAGCCCATTTGCCCTCCGCTAGTGTTGTTGTTCTTCCCCTCCACTGTAGACATTACTCCAGGTTCTGCTTCCGAAAGTTGGATGCTTATGAACCCTTATGAGAGCTTGCACAAGTATTCCATGTCAGCCCGCTGCGTAAAATGATTACGGTATTTCCGATGGCAACTCAAGAAGTGACCATTGTTATGTCTTTCTTTGCTCCATCATTAAGCTTGGGAATTCTTTATCTTCTGTTTTTCTTAAGAGCTACAGGCTGCTCCCTTTCTATAAGGCATATATTTTCTCCTTGAAAACCCTTCGAATATGCTTCTACCTTTCTCTTTACTTCAGTATCTTCTAGGTCTCTTTGTCCGATGTAAAGGTGAAAAGAATTGGTAAATGAATTGTGACATCGATAAGAGAAAAACTGTACACAACTGCAGTAAAAACGAAAATGCGAAGTATAGTGTGAACTGTGAATATAAAAGGAACTGATTAGGAGAAAGGCAGGAAAAATGATCACTGTTACAGCCAGGTTAGTAGCGAGCAGAAGCTGTAAAAAAGAAGAAAAAATTGGGTTTCATCTTTTTGGGCATTTGAATTCGGGGCCGCGAAAATTATCCTCAGTCTTTACAGTTCATTGGTGCGTCCCCCGCCTGTGATGTTGTGATCGGTTTTGGTAACCCTACTCTGGGAAGGAAAAGGACGAAAAATAAAAGAATAAATCATTTTAGAAAGATTATGACGTCGAGTTGCGGTGGTGATTCTTGAGCTGAAAAGTAAATCGTGTGAGAGCCGTTGAGATGTCTTTAATTTCTTTAGCTTAGAAAGGGAATGCTTAGGAGGTGATTTCAATCAGGTGTTCAAAGCTATCGCAGGCATAGAGAATCTTGATCTAAGCAGCTATTCAAAACTAGGCTAGTAGGATATCGCCCATAGTAGTGGATATAAGGGAAGTAGGTAGGCGGTTTACATTGAATGAGGCGAAGAACTTTCTTTTCTTAATAGATTTTTTTTTCCTTCACATGGAACGATTTAATATCAAAGCAGTTCAGAGCAGTACCATAAACACGTATATGAATTATGGTAAACGAAGGTATCACTATAATTCCGAAGCTGATAATTATCTGTGCCTCCGTAGCGATAAAATTTGCTTCTCCGTTATTTCCTTGCCCGGCTCTATACCTCTTACCGCTTCTACCATCCTAAACAGCCTCGAGAGCACCCAGTGGTCTCTCGCTTTTTGCGTTTCTATTTATCAGTAAGTGATGAAAGTTACATGTAGTTACAGTGATGATGAAAGGAATGAAATTGTTATAATGATACTATAAGCAAGAGCATTAATTATAGGAACGTAATTAGTAATGATAATGATAACTCATTGTAGATTATGATGATAAAGATAACTCTGTTAACGGCAACATCAAGGATAATTATGAATGATACTGAATGCCCTGAAAATGATCGTGCAGATTCTGAAAGAAGAATTTTCCTTTGTACTTATCGCTGACAAAGGTAAGCTCAGTTGTGTGTTCCGGGCAGAGCTACTGCGCAATAAACCCTGCATGAGAGGTGGCTCTGTGATGGAACACAGGTACGTCTGGCCATCCCTGTGTGTTTATCATTCATTATCAAGCGATCTCAGTCTCTCTGAATGATTCAGATTCCTCAGTCAAGAGAACCAGGTCTCGCTCTTATTCATAGGCCATATTGAAAAATACATCAAACGTTCGCTTCAGTGCGTGGTTATCTTTGGTTCAATCACTACGTGGCTGGATCTCATCTTTGTCTGTGCCTAGCCAGCTGGCAGTCGCCGTGGGGGCACATATTCTCACCACTAAACCGCTGCATTACTACGACATATATTAAGCGAACTTACAGTGGCTAACAGTTAAAGTTGAAATATATTTTGCACTTTGTGACCATATTTTCCACCTCGCTTTTAAGGTACATAGTTATAAAAGTTTTAAGAATTTCCTGGTTGTGACAGCAACCTCCAGTAACAAAAATGACTTTTCTAACAAGTATTCAAATGGCAGAATTGTCAAATCTTTGTTCGTCCCGTAAGCGCCATTACAACATAGGGAATGTTTTGATATGTGGCTGTAAATGGTGCTTCATGTAGTTGTATGGTCGTCATATTAAAAGGTAATTCAAAGCGATTACTGGAAAACTCGCATTGTTAAAGGACATAGAATTCGGCGTGTAGCATTGCCTAGGTCGGATTGATCAACTTTAGGGAAATTACGAGCAATTAGGGACCCTTGGCTCCCTTGTGTGAAAAGTTTTTGGAGTGACGAGGCGAGTCTCCCTCTTGGGCAGTTCCCCAGCAGTCATATACGCCAGGAGGAGGAAGGAAGGGTGGGTAGTGTTAGCTAGGCGAGGCTTCTGTCCTTGTGCACATAAGAATCATTGCATGGATTTCAACCTGTGCATTTTACATTCGAAAATGAAATTCTGCTGAACTTCGTCTTTTTGATGTGGTAAGGTATTGTCATGCAGTCACCGGGATTGGGTAATGTGGAATGATTACAAAGTGGTTTGTTGAGGGTTGACGGAGCTGGTCTCATGGAAAGTACCAAGCGTCCAGTTACTGGTGTGGGACTGACTCGAGTGTTCGACTGGGCTCTTGTGAATGCTTGGTTAAAAGGGACCATTACTCTAACACTGTTCATTCGTGTGAACCCTTCTAAAGTAAACCTAATGTGATATACTAGGGACTTATGTGAAACCTTTGTTGAATCTTCATGAAAATCACGAAGATCTCTAAGAAAGTTCGAAGGTACATGAATGAAACTTCGATAGAACTCGTTGGAAAATGTGCTTTGGACATGGTGTGCAACCTGAGCAACATATGGGATCCTATGTAGTGGTTGGCGTGTGTACGGCAGAGGCTGGCATGTGTTTACATCGGCTAACGTGTTTCAGGCAGTGGCTGGCGTGTGTGAACAAAGGTTAGCGTGCGTGAGACTGCGGCTGGTGTGTGTGTTGGCAGTGGCTGGCGTATGCGAAGCTGTGGCTGGCGTATGTGAGACTGTGGCTGGCACGTGTTAGGCAGTGGGCTGTCTAAAATAAGAGATGAACACTGTCTTCCTTTTGGGTATGAAAACGAGGCAGTGGCTGGCGCGTGTGAGGCAATGGGCTGTCAAAAATAAGGGATGAACATTGTCTTTACTTTTGAGTATGAAAACGTTCTGTCGAGAAAAGAATCCTTGACGCAATGCAGTCAACGTTTACATCCTATCCTCATATCCTCTCGCCGTACACAATAGTGTTATATTTACTGCGTCTGTTTATCCTCGAATGCCATGTGATGCCCTCCGAAATATGTGTTCAGACATTAATAGGATATCCCACAAAATCAACTAACTTTTGTAACTTTATTTGTGGAATCTAACCTTTTACCATTACAAAACATCAAATGCATTAATCCAATAGAGAGAACCCTTAGATTAAAGGATACTGGAAATATATCCGGCACTCGTTGTTTTCTGTGTGTAAGAGAGAAGCGGTGAGAGTGCATCACGAGTCTACTGGGAGACAAAGCGGAGGACGCCAGCTGTCTGGGCAAGTCAGGACTGCTCATCGCTGACACTTACCAGAAGACATGGCCCGCGGTGGGCGGCTGTAGAGAAGACATCTCACTGGACAAAAGTGGAGATAAACTTAATGTTATGAGTAGCTAAGGTCTTTTTTTTGTGAGTGGCCTGGGACGTGTTTACTCCTACGTAGTTATTTCTTTTTCCACGGAAAGACACGGCGACCAGGATGTCCATCTCTCGCGCAGGTGTTGGGGCGCAGGCCATACGGAGGCTTTATACTGGATAGATCCCTGAGGGCTGAGGCCAAACACATGTTCAGGGATGTTGACCAGATAGTCAGAGATGTTGACCATATGGATGAAGATGTCGTCGACCAGATGATCATTGATGTCTGCCAGATGGTCAGAAATGGAAGTATATGACAAAGACAGAACACAGTTCTGATGGTCCATTACGAGGTTATCTGCTGAATGACTAGTGACCTGAGGTCAGAACTGTGGAAGAGACAGGATACCAAAGCTAAAGGCACGGCCCCACCCACCTTTCCGTCTGGCACATCATCTTGCATGAAAAAAGGAAAAAAAAAAAATATCTGCGAGGGAGCGCCATGTGGTATGGAGAGGGCATACTGCCAAACACATTTCATACAGACAGTGTGAACGGAAAAATTCCCTCCTCTCACTGGTTGACTGGAGTGGGCTTCTACAGAGAGATAGTTCAGATCTGAAACTAACAAAAAGGAAAAGGTCGATTTTGTGTCAAAACAGTAAGATTTAGATATTGATATTACCCTCTTAAAACCAGTGATATAGTTACTGATTATAGATACCACTAAACTTGTTTGTCTGCCTCAGTTTAAAGGTACTGATAGTCTTGATAATGAGACAACATGGTGGTAACTCACCCCAGTGTTCTACAGCTTTATATCTGAATAAAAGAAAAATACTTTTGCCTTGTTTACTATTCAGCCGCGCACCTTTTCATTTAGTAATGTTGTATTTGACCGTTGAATCTCTTATGTGAAGAAATATTTACGGGTTATGTAGCCGAAATCATTTCTCATTTTTTTGAAAATTTCGTTTAAATTTCCTCGGAAGTTTGCATTGTTTTGGAGAGAATTACTTTAGATCTCCGAGTCTTTCTTCATAAGAATTATTCTTGGGCAAGAAAATTATTTCTGTCGCTCTATATCTGAATTGTTTACAGTTTTTCATCGTCTTTGGTCCGGTGTGGTGACCAGAATCGAACAGCATATTCCAAGTGACCCACTTGCGCTGTCAAGGATGAGTACTGAATGCCTCGTATCATATTTAATGTTTCTAATCATGATAATGAGCATTTTGTTAGTTATAATGGACACAGTCTATCGTATTTCAGGTCATTACGAAATCACTTCAAGGTTTTTGTTTTTCACTTTGACTCCTATTTTGGTTTACTGATCGGTTTTACATTTGAGAATAAGATTTTTTATCGCTGAAATGCATTACTTAAGCAATCATTTGTCGACATTGAAATCTATTTGCCTTGGCTCTGACCATTCCATGAATTTCTCTAAATCACTTTGACTCTTCAGATAGTCTTCCTTTGACCGAGTCACATTTCCTAGTTTCATTTCTTTGGCAAAATTTGAAATCCTATTGGAGAATCTTGTTTCCAGATGAGTGATGTAGATGATGAAAAGTATGGGTCCCAGGATTGATCCTTGTGGTAACCCGCTTGTCGCGTTAAACCAGTTGGATGCTTCACCATACAATACCATGTGATCCAGTCCGCTACTCACGAGAATTCGATTTCCTTTGTTCCCACGTCGTGAGCTTTAGTGACCACCAGATGGTCAGAGATGTTGACCGGGTGGTTAGAGAGATGACCAGATAGTCAGAGAAGTAGACTAGATGGTCAGAAATGTTGACCGAGTGGTTAGAGATGACCAGATAGTCAGAGAAGTAGACTAGATGGTCAGAGATGTTGGCGAGATGGTCAGAAATGTCGACCAGATGATCGGGGGTTGTCAACCATATGTCTAGGAATGTTGATCATATGTTTAGGAACGTCGATTAAATGGACATGCCGATCACTTAGTCAGAGAAGTCGACAAAATGATTGGCGATCATGGGATAGACTTTCAGTCAGATGTTTAAGGATGTTCAGATATTTGGGATTGTTGATCAGATCATTAAAGATGTTGAAAAAGTGATCAGAGATTACGACTAGATGGTCAGGGATGTCGACCAGGTGTTTAGAGATATCGACCAGATGTTTAGGGATGTCGACCGGATGTTTTAAGGATATCGATCAGATATGTAGGGATATCGACCGGACATTCAGGGATGTCGACCAGAAGGTTAAAGATACTAAGTACATGTTTAAGGAAAGTCGACCTGTCGAGATGCCTTTATTGACAAATCAGCAACGTGGACGTCAAACGGAGACTTAAGGACGGTCATGAGGAGGGCGAGGGTGGGAGCTGCGAATCGCGTTCGGACGACCAGACACACACCACCGCCACCTGTGGTTAGGAAGAGGCTAAAGAGGACGACTTGAAGCGGCATCCTCTGGAGGAAGAGGTCAGTCTGTAGCGGGTCGTCTCTCGGGTGACGAACGCTGGCGCCCCAAACCCGGACTCAGCCGTCAGAGACTCCGCCAGAGGAGGAAGGTTCCCACAAGACGTTCCAACCAAGGTTCAGAGAATGAATTATTTCCTGGTTCACCAGGATCATGCAAGCACCCATGGGACTGAAGCTGTATCCCCAGCAAACCGGCCACCTCTCAGTGTCCTGAATGGATTTATGGGGGTCATTGTCCTTTCAGAAGCCAGCTGTGTGGATATATAAAGATATGCCAGTGACTGAGGTATCGCACAAAGGAGAAATGAGCCTGCCTTCTCACTGTTGTTCTTTCGATCACTGGGATGCCATGGAGAAATCGGTGTGCCATGAGATTCAGAATCACTCTCTTTGATGTGGCACAGAAGTTGCCATGATGAGAGCGCAGAGCATAAACACACACTCGGATGGTGGAGGCGAGGAGCCGTCCTCGGAGTGTCATCAACGAGGCAAGGAGCCGTCCTCGGAGTGTCATCAACGTCATTCATGATGCCGGTGGTGGTGGTGTTGGTGTCTTGGGTGTGGTTCGAGAAGTGTCGGGTGTTGGTGTTGTTACCAGGCTGGACTGCAGTGCGCCTGGTATGTCTCAGGTGATAAACTTGAAGTACAGATAAAGGGATCAAAAGCTGTAGGGAAAGGCAGTTGATCATGATGACTGTGGATGGGTAAGTGGCACTTGGGCTGTACCTTCACGAAGACTGCCACTATCTATTCCAGTCTAGTTGTGGCAGATGATGCGGTAGTGTTGGCGTTACGTGCTGGAGACTCTTGCGAGGGAGAGTACCTACCTGGTAACCTACGAGTACCTACGACGAGATTTAGCCAGAATGATAGAGCCAACGCGAAGTGCTCACAGCGCCCGTCTTGCTCGACGAATAAGACGGATCTCAGCTGTCAACTGTGTGATATGATAATCAATTCTTCGTTCATCTGAGGTTGATTTCAGACACGTATCGAGTTTTCCTTTAAATATTTCCATAGTTCCATGTATTTTTTTTTTAAATGTTCCTTGGTATTCTGAAAGATTTGATGGCTGTTTTCTTCCTTTGTTCAGAGGCTTTCAGGATTAACGCATTTTCTGTTATACCGTCAGTTTGTTGCCATGCGCAGATGATCATGTATCTTTCTCTTCTCTCTAGGCTATATAGTCGTAGTCCTTTCAGCCTCTCACGGTAGTTAGTACGTTCCATTCATTCGGCTGTTGCTCCTGAATGATCTCTAATTTGTTTACATCTATTTGTTTCCTTGGTTATTTTACTGAACAGCACCCAATTTTGTTTTATATATTCATATATGTCTGTACTTGATAGTTGTTTCCTGCGTTATCAAGGTAGCGGTGGGAAACAGACGCAGAAAAACACATGCATATGTAGGGGATAGGGGAGAAAGAATACTTCCCACGCATTCCCTGCGTGTCGTAGAAGGCGACTAAAAGGGAAGGGAGCGGTGGGCTGGAAATCCTCCCCTCTCTCTTTTTTTTATTTTTATTTTCCAAAGGAAGGAACAGAGAAGGGGGCTGTTTCCTCAGAGGCCCAGTCCTCTGTTCTTAACGCTACCTCGCTGACGCGGGAAATGGCGAATAGTATGAAAGAAAGATATATATATATATATATATATATATATATATATATATATATATATATATATATATATATATATATATATATATACATATATATATATATATATATGTATATATGTATATATATATATATATATATATATATATATATATATATATATATATATATATATATATATATATATATATACATATATACACATATATATATATATATATATATATATATATATATATATATATATATATATATATATATACATATATATACATATGTACATATTCATACTTGCTCGCCTTCATCTGTTTCCGACGCCAACCAGCCCCTCAGGACACAGCACAAACGCATGAAGAAATGAAAAATGACATACACATTCTCTTCTCCCCTGACACCCGATAACCGCCTCCTGCTTCATCGAGGTAGCGAAAAGGAGACAAAGAAAAGCCACATCCGCTCACATCCATACACGAGCTGTCATATGTAATGCAACAACGCCACAGTTTCCTATCCACGTCCAGGCCCCACAGACCTTCCCATGATTTACTCTGGACGTTTCACATGCTCTGGTTTAGTTCACTGACGGCGCGTCGACCTCAGTATACCACATCGTTCTAATTCACTTTAATCCGAGCACGCCTTTCACCCTCTTGCATATTCAGGCCCCGATCGCTCAAAGTCTTTTTCACTCCATCCTTCCACCTCCAATTTGTTCTTCCGCTTCTTTGCCCCTCCACCTCTGGCACATATATCCTCTTTGTCAACCTTTCCTCACTCATTCTCTCCCTGTGTCCAAACCATTTCAACACACCCTCTTCTGCTCTCTCAAACACACTCTTTTAATTTCCATACATCTCTCTTACGCTCTCATTAATTGCACATCCACCCTCCTCTGTAAAAACCTATTTATAGACCATGTCTCGCAACCATATAAAATTGTTGGAACTACTATTCCTTCAAACATACCCATTATTTGCCCTCCGAGATAATGTTCTCTCTTTCCACACATTCTTCATCGCTCCCAAAACCTTCGCCCCTCCCCTGTCCTATGACTCACTTCTGCTTCCGTGGTTCTGTTCACTGCCAAGTCCACTCACAGATATCTAAAACACTTCACTTCCTCCAAGTTTTCTTCATTTAAACCTACATTCCAACTAACTTATCCCTCAACCCTGCTGAATCTAATAGCCTTGCCTTTATTTGCATTTACTCTCAACTTTCTCCTCTCACACGCTCCTCCAAACTCAGTCTCAAACTTCTGCTTGTCTCACTCGAATCAGCCACCAGTGCTGTATTATCGGCGAACAACAACTGTCTCACTTCTCAGGCCCTCTTATTCCCAACGGACTGCATAATTCCCCCTCTCTCCAGCCGCTCATAGTGTCTTCCTTGCTTCACACGTACACGAACGCACGGTTGCGTTATTTTTCTTTCTCACCTTCGAGTTGTGGTGTCTTGTCGAAGTGTATGTGGTATGGAAGTCTATGTTAATATTTTGAGGTTTGAGTCAGATAACGCTGTAACGCAACTCTGAAACTTTATCAGAATGACGAAAAGAGGTGATTTATCCACACATATTTCAACAATGAAGCCACTCAAAAGGCCCTTCCTTTTCGAATAAACCATGCACACCACAGTACTGCCTGGCACTCCGCTAACGAACGTGTGCACGACAGGGGCGAGGTCTTTCAACAGCTAGGTCACGTGGGACCCGGTAATCACTGGTGTAGCTTCCTGTAATCATCTGCCTTCTCTTCTCTCCCGTCTGCTGAGCCAACAACTCATTCCGGTCCTGGAGTCGTACATAATTCTTCCTCGCTGACGGGGTCTCAGAGGTTTTATTCCATCCCATTGTTCTCCATGACGTTTTCCAGAGCAACAACATTCTCTTTATTGCAATATCGACTCTACCAGTCCCGTGGTGTGTCATATTGTTCGCCCCATCGTCTGGTCAGATGATAAACTTAATTTTCCACGCGATGATAACTCGTCTACCCTTCTACCTCACTCTCCACCAACCCTCCTGTGTACACCATGTGAAGCCTCCCTCCGGCCACACACACACCACTGCCTTTCCGATTTTTACATTTGTTTCTCCATCTTTTAAATTCGAGCGAGTATTTTTGACTACATATTGCCTTAATCATCCATTTTCCTTGATTTTTTTTCAAATGAGCTAGATGTTTTATATGATCCCTTATACACGGAAAGGTTGACGTGATAAATACAGTGAAAAGGTGATGTGTCAACACAGGGATTTCACTGATAATGATGGGTTTCGTTTCTCAAGTGTCTTTCGGCGCTTCAGGATCAGCACACGCGACACAATCAGCATCATCCTACTTTACGAAAGCCCTGTGGCTGTGCGGTGAGCCGGACAACATCCACTCATAGAGAGATATTGAAGGTAATAATATCCAGGCTAAGAGGACGCAACACACTCCCGTCTCCCGCGTGTAATGAGTGACCCCGGGCAAACGATGCCACATGCCACCAGAATATATTACTCGACTTAGTGGTTTTCATAATCAACGGTATTAATATACAAATTGCTCTTGCATTTTTTTTTTTTTCATGGATTCAACGTTTTCTGCGAATTCTAATATTGTTTAATTAAAACAGGACAACCATTGCGCCTGAGGCAGGATATTGAAATCTTGCAGATGAAGAATATAAAAGATATTCCGTAAAGTTTTCAATGGTTTCATCAACAATAACGCTTTTCCATTCTGTTAATCTTTTATGATATTCGAATTCATGGCTTTTCCTTTTTCTGAAATGAAAAATTTGACCTGAATATTTCTACTACCACAAACATTGACTTATCCAGTAGGCCAGCGGAGGTCAACACGTAGATTGAACTGATCTACCACGCTAGCACAGGTCAGTATGTGGTCTGTGCTGATCCAGTAAGCCATGATAGGTCAACACGTGGTTTGTACTAGACCAGTAAGCCAACGCAGGTCAGCACGTGGTCGTGACCGATCCAGTTGGCCATTACAAGTCAACACGTTGTCTCGATTGATCTAGTTAGCCAATACAGGTCAGCACGTGGTCTGTACCGAACCAATTGGCTATTACTGATCAACACGTGGTCTCTGTACTGGACCAGTTGGCCAAAACTGGTGAACACGTGGTCTCGACTGATTCAGAAGGGCAGAACAGGTCAACACGTGGTCTGACTGTTCAAACTGACCATCACAGGTCACCACGAGGTAAAGAGTGAGATAAGGTCAGCATAAGGATTAAACTGATCAAAAAGATCAGGTCAGAAATCACGAGGGCAGATAAATCAGGTCAAAATAGCTTAACCAGCGCTCTGGAGTGATCAAGCAAGTCAGCAAAGGACCTAGATTAATAGAGAACCCTGACCCAAACCTGTAGTTTGCTAGTTTGTAGCGACTTTCTGTTGGACTAACACACACACACACACACACACACACACACACACACACACCGTAGAGCACACCCTGGCTGGTTCAGTCTGGGCTCTACGTCAGTCACGTTGGTTGTGAGGACGTATTCAAATAGCTAACTCACGACAACAAGAATGAAGAATGTGTTTCACGTCCTTTACTGTTAAAGTCCAGGAAAAAAATGTAGATCACGTGTTATATCGGCACAATTTGCGTCACGTCGTATATGGTCAGTACTGCCACACAAGCAATTTATAATCGTTACGTATTAACATTCTGTAATCATTTATATCTTTGTGAGTCCTTCTACGAAAAGCAATGTCTGTCACGTCTTGTACGTCACAAAAACAATTTATACAACGTAATCATATTGTAATTACTACCACAAAAACAGTTTATGTTGTTTATAACATTGCAAGAAAGGCCACAAAGACGCAAGATGTTAAAAGGAGCGGAGGATGAAACCAGGTATTCCAGGCACACAACCCCTGAGTCACTACACAAACACCGGAGGGCAACTGGCTCAAGACGCTAGGAAAACTTGCACTTTTGGTGCAGTGATTCCGAGATGGAAACTTTTGCCTCACGGTAATTTTTATGTACAACCCAAGCCAGTCAGGGAGGGCCTCCCAGGCCACTGAGGGAGAGCAACCCAGGCCACTCAGGGAGGGTAAGCTAGGCTACTCAGGGAGGGCAACTCAGGCCACTCAGAGAGGGCAACGCAGTCCACTGAGGGAGGACAACCCAGGCCACTGAGGGATGGCAACCCAGGCCACTCAGGGAGAGCTACTGAGGCCACTCAGGGAGGGCATCCCAGGCAAGTCAAGGAGAGCAACCCAGCCACTCAGTGATGGCAACCCGCGCCACTCAGGGTGGACAACCCAGGCCACTCAAGTGGATAAATCTAGGCCACTCAGGGTGGGCAAGCCAGGCCACTCAGGTAGGGCAACCCAGACCACTGAGGGATGGCGACCAGGCCACTCAGGGAGGGCATCCTAGGCCACTCAGGGAGGACATCCCAAGCTCCTCAGGGAGAGCAGCCCAGGCCACTGAAGGAGTGTGACTCAGGCCATACTGAGGCGGTCGAGTCTGACGACCCGTTCTCTCTTAGACAGAATTAGTTCATACTCAAAGGTAGCTCGATCTCGACAGATTCGCCCCCGGGCTTTATACAACCAAGAGGCATCTCTTGCTCCGGGCAATATCACAGAAGTCCATAGGTCGTCAGGAACACTGAGCACGTACAGACCACGAAAACCTTTAATCATTAACGTCTCTGTTTCATGCACCAGTAACTTGATCACCTGAAGATTATTCCATGGCCTCTGTTTCTGTCATTACTCACCTCGTCAGGCTTGGAACACCACAGACGAACACCATAGACGTTATCATCCTTTGCCGCCATGACTGACCTCCTGTAGGTCCCCCTGTGGAATTGGGAATGTCTTAAGCTCGCACTCAGTGGTCCCAACTTCCTCTTTTGCTTCTGCCTGCCGACTCCGCAGCTGTTTATTCCAAAACAAATCTGCTATTGAAAGCCATTGCGTTTCCAGGATGATTCGTTGCCTGTAGTATCACGTACGAGAATGTTAAAGCTTCGTTGACTACAACCGTGGCACATATTGTCTCGTCTTAGAGTTACATGTAGCGGTAGATGTCTTCCCTGCTCGTTATACGTCTTGATCAAGTTGGCCACATCACTTACAATGACTCTAACACCAGGACACCACTTATCTCGTTCGGTTCGTCTCTTTGAACACCAGGACACCATTTATCTCGTTCGGTTCGTCTCTTTGAACACCAGGACACCATTTATCTCGTTCGGTTCGTCTCTTTGAACACCAGGACACCATTTATCTCGTTCGGTTCGTCTCTTTGAACACCAGGTCACCATTTATCTCGTTCGGTTCGTCTCTTTGAACACCAGGACACCATTTATCTCGTTCGGTTCGTCTCTTTGAACACCAGGACACCATTTGTCTCGTTGGGTTCGTATCTTTGAACACCAGGACACCATTTATCTCGTTCGGTTCGTCTCTTTGAACACCAGGACACCATTTATCTCGTTCTGTTCGTCTCTCTTTTTTTCCCGCTATAGTGGCAAACAACTTCTGGTCTATATCTTTTTTTTTGTGTATCCCATTTGCCTTTCTCGTCTTTTAAACGTTTGACTCCTCTTTTCATTTATCGTCTCTCTCTCTCTCTCTCTCTCTCTCTCTCTCTCTCTCTCTCTCTCTCTCTCTCTCTCTCTCTCTCTCTCTCTCTCTCTCTCTCCCGCCGTTTTTGTCATTGTCCCTCTGTCTCTCAGACATGAAACAGTTTTTAATTGCTTGTTAACTGAAGCTCCGTTTCCAGGTATCGTGTTCGTCCACACGGGGCCAGGTTTCAGAAGCCACCGTACCCAATGTCTTGTTAGTTACGTATAGGACAGTTAGTTACGTATTAGTTAGTTAGTTACGTATAGGACAGTTAGTTACGTATTAGTTAGTTAGTTACGTATAGGACAGTTAGTTACGTATTAGTTAGTTAGTTACGTATAGGACAGACGCGCGCCGGGTGCCGTATACCCATTACCGTCACCTGGACATTAAAGTTACATGAACGTTGAGTTTCCCGGAAAAAAAGGATATTGCTCTGTGGGCTTAGAACCGCCTCGGGCAGCAATCCAATATCCTACACGCGAAAATAAAAAGCCTTTTGACCAGAAAACAACAGAAAAAAACGATCCTGCTGAGTTGACTGAACGCTGCAGTTAGCTACTGCCATTTACCACCCAATCGTCCTTCCCGGAACGATTCTTTCACATCCCGTGGACGACAACACCGACGCATCTCATCATCATCATCATCATCATCATCATCATCGGGTCGGAGCTTTGCCTCATCTCACATCCCCACACATCAGCTGGCCTCGCTGGGTCTGCCAGGGTGCACTCGGGTATGTCCTGTCCTGGTGTGGGGTAAGGTAAGGTGGTGGTGGGAGAACCAACTCACGCGGGTAGATGTTGATTCACACACGATCGACGCTGACGCGGGACGACCCTGTGCTTGGTGCCTCCCTCCGCCCGATCGTCTCTCGTTACTGTGTCCACCTGACCTGTGTAACTCCCACGGGTGCATGACCTGACTTGCGTAACTCCCACTGGTGCATGACCTGACCTGTGTAACTCTCACTGGTGCATGACCTGACCTGTGCAACTCCCACTGGTGCATGACCTGACTTGTAGATGTGACTGGTAGATGTGGCAGAAAGACAAACAGACTTACTTCAGCTGTCTCCGCCACATTACTCTCTCTCTCTCTCTCTCTCTCTCTCTCTCTCTCTCTCTCTCTCTCTCTCTCTCTCTCTCTCTCTCTCTCTCTCTCTCTCGACTGTGGCACAAATATTTTGCTCCAGGTCATCAACCTTCATTTCCATAATTCCCTCAGTCTCCGCCGACCCCTTGCCTGGAGGGACCAATTTCCCAGGCTAGGGACTCTCGTCCCTGGAATGACCACCTCACCTAGATCTTTGCCAGCACTTATTGCCCTTGGTCTGTATTCCTCACATCAACAGTTGGTACACAGGTACTGTAAGGTAGAGTGGTAGATTTTGCCGGAAGCCCTCCCCTTCATGTATTTGTTCGGTGGAGTTTGTAGAGCACGGGACGTTAATGGTTATTCATTATTTTATGTCGGAAAGATACCGAAAATCTTTTAAGATATCTACACAGAATTGTTTATTCGAGGTTCTTGTAAAAGGTATCTAAAACTTTAAACTATTTGTAAAAGACTGTGCGTTTTTTCGTCCTCTTAAAAGATCGTATGACTTATCAGGTATGCTCAGTGGACTTATACCACTTTATTAGAATATTAATTTCTATCCTCCTTTGCTTTTATGTAATGACACAACACAGTCACTTTCCTCTTTCTCAGGTACCACACTTTTGGGTCACACATACACTGAAAATCTTGACTAAGTAATCAATATCACTCATCTAAATATCACTGTCGTCTCCTTCCTTGAGAAACTCTACTGCTGACCCATTCACTTTATCCGCGTTGCCACACCCCATAAAACGGAAGGTTTCACCACTTGATCTCCTTTCGTAAACCCGTCGCCATGACTCTCGCCGGCTGTATACCTCCTCGTTCGAAACGGTCCACCTCAGCTGTACCAACAATTCGTCTGACTATAACACGTTGAATAAACCCTGAGAATACCCACACCATCTCTTTTTTACCTGTTCTTTACCTGTTACCACTTACTTATCTATTCCCCTAATTGGTGCTCCCCCCTTTTTTTTCTCCTCACACTTTCCTCTCCTCTCAAAACATTTTACTCCCCCTTTTGATGCTTGCCGATACACTCTCATCCCTTCTCTCATTTGCTCTCTTTTGCAGCTTCTGTATCTTCCTCTTGGCCTCTTGCCGCTTCCTCTTGTATACTTGTGTACTGTAGGTACCGCATTGTACACTGCTCGTCTTTACTGAGACCTTAATCTCCTCTTTCCGTCGCTTACGACCTAATTCCCCCTTTCCATTTACCGCGCACTTCACCAACAACTGCTAGCACTACTTCCCTCAACCCCTTCCACTCCTCTTGTTTCGTTCACTCTCACCTTATGGCATTCTGCACTCAGCCTTTCTTTAGTATTTCTGCACACAAGCCTCTTTTCCAAGCTCACTCAAGTTCACGACCTTCATCCCACTATCATCATTTTCTTTTCTAAAGTCGTGTACCCAAGAAGTAATCAGGCATCCCACCAACTGCCCCTCTCTGCATATTCTCATCCAAGTCTTTCCTTTGCACGACACGCCTGTGTAATAGTGAGTACATAATCCACTTATGCCAGTTGACCTCAAACCCCACTGCTCTACTTACGCTTGCGCTTATTATTATTATTATTATTATTGTTATTATCATTATTATTATTATTATTATTATTATTATTATTATTATTATTATTATTACTATTATTATTATTATTATGATCATTTTTATTATTATTATTATTATTATTATTATTATTATTATTATTATTATTATTATTATTATTATTATTATTAACTGTATCCCAGTTATGCTCACAACAAGAGAAAGTGGCTTTCATGGGGGAAAATTAAATGAAATATGTGATGATAATGTAGGAATATGAGACGGGGCACCACGATTATGAAGCTCCCTCCCCTTATGAACAGGTAGGCCAATTCCATGGCTACCAGCAGACCAAGTAGTCTGAAAGTCATAGCTGGCACAGACTCATGCATATAGTCACTAGTAATCGTAAGAACTTGTTCGCCAACTGCCCCTTCGAGTCAAAGATGAACTAAACTACTGTCGTGAACATAAAGTTTGGACACACAGTGAACAGTTGAATTCCACACGGTCATCAGCAGACTCAGAACTCAGAACCCATAAACCTTCTCATGTTCCATAAGTGCTGCAAACACTAGACCCTCCTCCTCGTCCTGTGTATGTACATATATCTGGTTTACGCGTTCTCTTCCCTCTCTAAGCCCACTTTGTCTCTCACCCACAAGGGGTTCACAAACCCTGTCAACACGGCCGGTCACTCTCTTACCCCATACTTTTCAGATTAGCTCGTTATTCTCCCTTTAATCCACTCCTCTCTGGACATCCCCAGTCATGTGCATCAGATTCTAAATTGTCTCTTCATTGTTTTAGATCCTATATATTTTGCCATGACTATATGTATTCTTGGAAATTTAAGGTCTTCCTAACCTTCTTTTCACAATTTTCTTAAGTCTGAAGGAGGCATTGCAGACCACGCCTTAATAGAAAGAAAATAGCTTCTGAACACACACACACACACACACACACACACACACACACACACACACACACACACACACACACACACACCTGACACGCTTCAAAGTTCGGGGTTGCTTGTGTGAGACGAATAAGTTGGGCGTCACGGTCATAAACACATTATAAGTGTCTCACAAGTACCAAAAAGTAACTAATGTTTTTAATGTGGGCAAACATGGACGTCTGGCTCGAGCAGGTCGCACCATCAGAAGAAAAAAAAAAGACCTCGTCACTGAACACCGCTGTGGTGTGGCAGTCTGTGGCACTGATGACATATGCTGTACCACCTGCCAGGTTCCGGTTGAACTGGGTCGACGAGTCCTTCCCTGACAGTTTGTCTCGATTCCAGTGAATCTTTCTTCACTGTCTACTCTCTCTCTCTCTCTCTCTCTCTCTCTCTCTCTCTCTCTCTCTCTCTCTCTCTCTCTCTCTCTCTCTCTCTCTCTCTCTCTCTCAACAAGAGGAGGGCATGACTTGCTCTCAAGGCTTACAGTTAGTAGGGAGTTATGAACGGCTTACATCATAACGACTGTACGAAATATGAAGTTTTTGTAGATAATTGATATCATCGTCATCAATATTATTTCATTCTCTTTTAATTTCCGCTGTACTAATCCGACGTAAACATAATCACATACACAGGGCAGCAGTAAACTGTGCCACAATACGAGGTAGTGTGTGTCACAGTTCAAGGTCCCACGTTGAGCTGTGTAATATCCCTCCCTCGAGGTAAAATAAAAGTAATTTGGATAACAAATGGAACTAGGAATGACTCACTCCAGTTTAATGTATGACGCAAATGAATGTTGCCACATATCGCTATAGTTTCCATCGGTAGCTTTTCATAACCGGGAGATGAACATGCCAGATTTTCCTGAAGTTCTCATGAGTGGACACTTTTTTCGTCCCCACCTCCCCGCTCGCCCGAGTCACCTTCCCAAAATTACCGTCCGTCACCCACAAAGCGTCACACAGTGAGTGGACGTTTTGATAGAGAGGGTGGGAGGGAGGGAGGTTGGTGGGGGCGTAGGAAGTGCTTTACGAGGTTTATCAGTACCTGTGTTGCCTTGTGTTGCAGTGCTGGTGCAACATGTATATAAACAGTTCACGAGAACTGTAGCCTTAGATGATATTCATAGAACAGGAAGAGCGCGGTAACTTTACAGCGAACAGAAATAGCTGGTTGGAGAGAGGTGTTGTCAGGAGAATTATGAGACGGAAGGCTTTGAATCCCACTCTGGTTAATAAAGAGGTGGAGAATAAGGTACTCCAGATGGATGAGCGGTACTCCGTACTAGTCCTTTTACATATAAGATTGCTGCTAACCATAAAGATAGTCACAACATCTGTACAATGCCCCTACCTACTGGGAAGCAAGACTTTGTAATGTTGATTATGTGGGGTTTCCATGATTAGAGCAGAGGATATGGTTATCCCTAACATGCTGATGTTATCACGTGGTTGGACTGTGTTGTTCTGAAACTGAACGGACAGATACAGTTGACTTGTAGAGACACAGTGGGATATCGCTGTTCACCACCACTGAATCGAAGTAGGTCACTGCTTCCCTAGTCTAAGATTCTGCAAAGGTCCGAATTAAGAGAGGGAGTACGTTCCGTACGAAAGAAGGAACAAGGATCAGAAGGAAGAAAGGAGGGAAAGTGAGCTGC
Source organism: Panulirus ornatus (assembly GCF_036320965.1). NCBI lineage: Eukaryota > Metazoa > Arthropoda > Malacostraca > Decapoda > Palinuridae > Panulirus > Panulirus ornatus. Next base: position 62,284,365 of record NC_092234.1, read on the forward strand.
TGTGTGTAAAGTGGAATCCTCAGCACAGGAGTTAATAAAGGGTTTAATAGGGTTAGAAGTAACCACTGTTGATAGGACAGGAGAGGGAAATATGTCAACAACCATTGAATTGAAAAGGCCAAAGAGGATACCGTGCATTACGAACAGAGATAAGCAGAGAAGCCAAAGGAAGGGAGTTGAAAAAGCAAAGGCTCATACCACACCTTGTGGTATGAGCCAGATGCATCCCTGTCATTGTGTAGTGTGCTCCCTTTAGCGACGAGGAACGTGATGAGTTTAGTCGTTTCATGAACCAGCCACAGTTTACGCCCGCGGAGAGAGACGCTTGATGGAGAAAGAGGTCCTGAGACTGGAGAAAGATAGGAGGTTCCTCGCCAAGCACTACCGGCCGAAGGATAAGGATGGTTCGATCACCGTGACGTTCCCCGTCCATGTTCCTTACGTGTTGAATAAGGTCTTGTCTCGGATTCCCAAGCGAGGCGCGAGGGTAGGGGTCAAGGAGATCAGGCAGGGCGTGAGGTGCTTGTTTAAGAACTTGGAGGATTTTATTGACCCGCCCATTGACAATTAGGAAGAAGAGGATGCTTTCTGGGAGCAATTGGAGACCCCGAAAGGCCAGGAGAGATTTGATGATTTCACTCGGTATGAACTGCCGCGTCTCCCCCAGAAGGGGACCCAACGGCAAGTACCCGGAGCGTAATTACAACCGTGACTTTGAACTGAAGCGGGAAAAGAAGCCGTTTAAGCTGTTAGGGACCCCTCTGTCTTTCTTTGAGCGCTACATCCGCTAGCACGTCAATATCTTCGAAATGTTGAAGTTGAAGATCACCAGCAGGCAGTTCATCGGCGTGTTGCAGGAGATACGTATCAAGTTCCACGAAGGTAGACCCGAGATTAGGGAACACGTAGGGGCCCTAGCAGCCCAGGCCCTAGCAGAGCCACTTGTACAGATGACACTTAACGCTGTCCGCAGAGCAGTGTCTGGCTGGCACAGACACTGGACTTTTTGGCATAGTCACAGAACTGGCTGACACTGTCACAGGACTGGCTGACACTGTCACAGGAGTGACTGGCACGGTCAGAGGACTGTCTGGCTCAGTCACTGGGCTGGTTGGCACTGTCACAGGACTGGCTGGCACTGTCTCAGGGCTGGCTGGCACGGTTACAGGACTGACTGGCTCTGTCTCTAAACTGGTTGGCACTGTCACAGTTCTGGCTGGCACTGTCACAGGACTGCCTGGCACAGTCTCATAACTGGCTGGCACAGTCACTGTTCGGGCTGGCATACTCATTGGACTGGCTGGCACTGTCACAGGACTGGCTGGTACGGTCTCAAGACTGGCTGGCACTGTCACAGGACTGACTTGCATAGTCACTGGACTGGCTGGCACTCGAGTTTTTTTCCCTACGGTGAGCAGTTTTAAATGTTCTTGTTTCAAGAGAACGACTCCCCTATCAACCAGGATTGTACAATGGTGGCCCAATCCCCTGACCATGCTAATGACAATCCCGTTAATCAGGAGGATGAAACAATATAGCAGCGCGTGGCTCGGGTACGCAAAGCCGCAGCTCATAGAGAAAGGGTGGCTGCTCGCCAGTGGGCCACACACACACACACACACACACACACACACACACACACACACACACACACACACACTCAATGCTTGTATTTTCCCATCAGTATGAACTCCATTAATGTGTAACTGGCTATCTTCACTACACTACCCACCCATCCACACTTCCACCCCTTTTTAAACACCTTTGTACACTATTTGTCTTCCTGCATTATTTAGCTCCACACTTTTCTAACCTTCCACCCACATTTGCATTATATGCGTTCAGATGACTGTCTTCATCATGCACCTTCATACGTTCTTGTAGCCATTAAGAAACCTTACTACTCTGTTAGCCCCCTATATTCACTACACTACCTTACATTATAGTGCTGTTTTCTTGCGTATATATACCCTACAGTATCATGTAACTGGCTATCTTCACTACACTTCCCTGGCTATCTTCACTACACTACCCACCCATCCACACTTCCACCCCTTTTTAAACACCTTTGTACACTATTTGTCTTCCTGCATTATTTAGCTCCACACTTTCTAACCTTCCACCCACATTTGCATTATATGCATTCAGATGACTGTCTTCATCATGCACCTTCATACGTTCTTGTAGCCATTAAGAAGCCTTACTACTCTGTTAGCCCCCTATATTCACTACACTACCTTACATTATAGTGCTGTTTTTTTGCGTACATATACCCTACAGTATCATGGATCACGCCAAGGAGACCTTTACTATTATGTCCATTTAGTGATGATGACGATGGCAGCGCTACATCTACTCTATTTGAAACGGCTACGATGATTTCTCTGTACCCAAACCCTTTATGTTCACTGTTTGACACCTCATTATGTCTGCATTGAACCGTACTCTTCTTATTTGTGAATGTCGTATTTTCACTTCCTACCTATTCCAATCACACACACACACACACACACACACACACACACACACACACACACACACACACACACACACACACACACACACACACACACACACATGCATGTATTTTCCTATCACTATGAACTCCATTAATGTGTAGCTGGCTATCTTCACTACACTACCCTTACTATCTTCACTACACTACCCACCCATGAACACTTCCACCCCTTTTTAAACACCTTTGTACACTCTTTGTCTTCCTGCATTATTTAGCTCCACACTTTTCTAACCTTCCACACACATTTCCATTATATGCATTCAGATGACTGTCTTCATCATGCACCTTCATACGTTCTTGTAGCCATTAAGAAACCTTACTACTCTGTTAGCCCCCTATATTCACTACACTACCTTACATTATAGTGCTGTTTTCTTGCGTATATGTACCCTACAGTATCATGGATCACGCCAAGAAGAACTTTACTATTATGTCCACGTGTGATATGAAACTTTAGTCCTCTTTCTTTCATATCATATAAATCAATAAAATGTTCACCCCGAAATAAATGCTAGTAGATTCAGGTGTATCTCGAAAGAGAATACTGGAATTTGATGAGGAGAAGAAGAAGTACGACGTCTGGTTAAGAGAGTTAGGCGTGATGAATGGCATGTGAATAAAGTTGTAGACCTAGCCAGAACAAAGATAGATGCTAAACGGAAGAGGGAGGAGGAAGGTCATCAGCTTGACGCACCTAAAAAACAAAAAGTTTTCGACGGTAAATCAGCAAGTGCAAAGGAGGATAGATCTCCGAATGCAGTAATACTGAAGCGTGAATTAGAAAGAAAAGACGTCGCCTCTGATGAAGTCAGTCCTCTGCTATTTTCGGGAGTCAGTAAAGACGATCCCTACGGCTTTAATGAATTGCCCGACGCAGAAGCAGAAGCATGCCGGTCCGGCCTTGTTGATGCTATAATAGCTGCCCTTTAACAAGAATCCAACTCTGACGAAGAGTCTTTAGATGGTAAACGGAAGAGGGAGGAGGAAGGTCATCAGCTTGAGGCAAGGAAGAAACAAAAACTTTCCGATAAGAAATCAGCAAAGGTAGAAGCCATCCAGTCCCGCCTTATTGATGATATAGTAGCTAGACTGTAGGAAGAAGCCAACTCTTACGAAGAGTCTTTAGATTGTAAACGCAAGAGGGAGGAGGAAGGTCATCAGTTTGAGTCACGTAAAAAACAAAAATTTTCCGCTGAAAAATCAGCAAGAGTAAAAGCTTGCCGGTCCCGCGTTGTTGATGCTATAGCAGCTTGCCTGAAGGAAGAATCCAATTCTGACGAAGAGTCTTTAGGTGGTAAACGGAAGAGGTAGGAGGAAGGTCATCAGCTTGATTCACATAAGAAACAAAAAGTTTCTGATGTAAAATCAGGAAGTGCAGAAGCCTTCCAGTCCCGCCTTGTTGATGCTATGGCAGCTTGCCTGTGGGAAGGAGCCAACTCTGATGAAGAGTCTTTAGATGGTAAACGGAAGTGGTAGGAGGAAGGTCATCAGCTTGATTCACATAAGAAACAAAAAGTTTCTGATGTAAAATCAGGAAGTGCAGAAGCCTGCCAGTCCCGCCTTGTTGATGCTATGGCAGCTTGCCTGTAGGAAGGAGCCAACTCTGATGAAGAGTCTTTAGATGGTAAACGAAAGAGGGAGGAGGAAGGTCATCAGCTTGAGGCACATAAGAAACAAAAATTATCCGATGTTAAGTCAGGAAGTGCAGAAGCCTGCCAGTCCCGCCTTGTTGATGCTATGGCAGCTTGCCTGTAGGAAGGAGCCAACTCTGACGAAGAGTGTTTCTGTGATGGATCTTCAGACGAAGAGTCTGCCTGTGAGGAATCTTTAGACGAAGAGTCTTTCTGTGAGGGATCTTAAGACGAAGAGTCTTTCTGTGAGGGATCTTTAGACGAAGAGTCTTTCTGTGAGGGATCTTCAGACGAAGAGTCTTTCTGTGAGGGATCTTTAGACGAAGAGTCTTTCTGTGAGGGATCTTTAGACGAAGAGTCTTTCTGTGAGGGATCTTCAGAGGAGGAATCTTTCTCTGACGAATGTTCAGAGGAAGAACCCTATGAAGCGTCGTCTTTTTAGGAAGAATCTCTTGAGAGATTGCATAGTAGAGATTTTCCGTCCACAAGTCGATCAGCATTTGATTCTTCGTCAGTTTAGGGTAATGATTCATTTTACGATTAGAATTCCGACGAAGAAGAATCTGCTTCTGAGGAGACTTACTTTTCTTCAGAGAATGGCGGACCGTCTCATTTTACAGTGTGCGAATAAAGTTTCGATGTGATGGATGGTGAGGTCCTTCTGCAGTCTTAATAATACGGGTTATCTTACACTGACTATCGCTTCAACCCGGAGAGGAATTTACTGGAGAAACGCCTGGTGGAGTAAGCTTTCTTTGTAGACAGAACAATGGTGAATATCGATGGAAGTGAGTACACATTTGAGAGTTTACGTCATGTTGAGAATGCATATGCTGTTGGTGAAAATGTCTCATCTTATATGGAACCGTGAAACCGCTGAAAAGGCAGGAGGCATTACTTCACCAACGTCTCTTACACGGTATTGATTGACCTTGTGGTCTTGTCTCACCCAAAGTGTTACCGAGATTTAGGAACCGAGTTCCCTCACTTCACCACAACATACAGGTCTGGTCAAAAGCCATCCTTCCCCCCCCCCCCCCCCCCTCATCCTTATCTTTACCGCGTGCACAACACCACTTGCCTTTGACCTTCCAATTGAAGGCTTAGGCTAAGGAACGTATCAACTGTAGTGAAGATATGTTTTACTTGTCCCCAACGCGTCAGGTCTTCCTTAGTTTCCGGTGAAATTTGAGTCGACCGTTGAAGAGACGAGGGGATAGAAGATATTGGGTTCCTTTCCTTCGAGGGAAGACATAATAAAAGATAATATTCATAAAGGGACTTGCTATTGAGGAGCATTTGGTCTTGCTCAGTTAAGCAGGAATATAGTCATTTGATTGAGTGTAACAGCATTCACATCCAGTGTCACAAAAGCTAATGAAAGACATGGTAGAGCCTGCTTAGAAATTCCCAGTCTTCATATGTGTTATTTGCGCTGGATTCATCGTTGGGTGTTAGTGGGGAGGAGCGATAGCTTGCAGACTCTTTGAGTGATCTGTGCCGATGAACCCGGGCAAGTTTATTGTGCACCACCCTATGTTCATCCTGGGAGCGGTAGCGCAAGAGGATTACAGGGGGGAGGGGTGTCTTACTCTACCAGTGTACCGGTAGAGAAATATAACTATACGTATTAACAGTTCCCTTTCAATATAGCAGCAGTTTCTATATATATGTTTATTGTAGATATAGTTGTCATAAAAACATTGGTACTACCAATAATATCATAAATGCAACTGACAGAAAATAATGAATAGACAAGCGGTGCCGACAAGCTCTCCGAAGTGTAGGTGTTGACTGCATATATGTATAACAAACCTTGATGAATAAAGAAATGCAGCAGAGTAAATATATTTATTTATTTCATACCTACACGTTTCATGGATGAAACAATGTCAAAGATAGAATTACCCAACACTACTATTTCAGATATCTTTTGCCATTCTACGTGCAAAATCCAAAAGGGGTGGTCATGTCTCGGATAAATACACATAAATAGCTCGGAGCTCCTTCCATGCTGTCTTCATTGTATGATTGTATGATAATGACAATTGGTTTAATGAAAGATTAGCAACCCAACGTGACTTCCATCGCTCCTGTTTCTTACGTATTCTTATGAATGACATAAACACGATCCTCAGTCTTATATGATCCCTTGCAGATGATGCAAGAATGAGTAATAAGTATTATATTGGCGTGAATAGAGGATAGAGAAAGACGGACTAAATAGATATACAAAGAAATGCTATGCTAAGACCATCATAACTACACTTTCAATACATCCTCATCTTCATTGCTAAGGTCATCAATACCCCAACTACACCCTTATCTTCATTACTAATGTCATCATCACTGCATTCCAAATACGCCATCATATTCATTGTTAAGGTCATCATCGCCACACTTCTACACTCTTATCCTCATTTGTGAGATCATCATCGCTACACCCTTATTACACCCTCATACTCATTGTTAATGTTATCACTACTGCACTCCAAACAAAACCTTATCTTCATGCTAAAGTGATCGTCACTACACATCCAGTTACAATATCTTTATTGCTAAGGTCATCATCTGCTTTCCTGGTTAACTGAGCAAGACCGAATGCTCCTTAATATCAAGTCCCTTTATGAATATTATCTTTTATTATGTCTTCCCTCGAAGGAAAGGAACCCAATATCTTCTATTCCCTCGTCTCTTCAACGGTCGACTCAAATTTCACCGGAAACTAAGGAAGACCTGACGCGTTGGGGACAGGTAAGACATATCTTCACTACAGTTGATACGTTCCTTAGCCTAAGCCTTCAATTGGAAGGTCAAAGGCAAGTGGTGTTGTGCACGCGGTAAAGATAAGGATGAGGGGGGGGGGGGGGGGAAGGATGGCTTTTGACCAGACCTGTATGTTGTGGTGAAGTGAGGGAACTCGGTTCCTAAATCTCTGTAACACTTTGGGTGAGACAAGACCACAAGGTCAATCAATACCGTGTAAGAGACGTTGGTGAAGTAATGCCTCCTGCCTTTTCAGCGGTTTCACGGTTCCATATAAGATGAGACATTTTCACCAACAGCATATGCATTCTCAACATGACGTAAACTCTCAAATGTGTACTCACTTCCATCGATATTCACCATTGTTCTGTCTACAAAGAAAGCTTACTCCACCAGGCGTTTCTCCAGTAAATTCCTTTCCGGGTTGAAGCGATAGTCAGTGTAAGATAACCCGTATTATTAAGACTGCAGAAGGACCTCACCATCCATCACATCGAAACTTTATTCGCACACTGTAAAATGAGACGGTCCGCCATTCTCTGAAGAAAAGTAAGTCTCCTCAGAAGCAGATTCTTCTTCGTCGGAATTCTAATCGTAAAATGAATCATTACCCTAAACTGACGAAGAATCAAATGCTGATCGACTTGTGGACGGAAAATCTCTACTATGCAATCTCTCAAGAGATTCTTCCTAAAAAGACGACGCTTCATAGGGTTCTTCCTCTGAACATTCGTCAGAGAAAGATTCCTCCTCTGAAGATCCCTCACAGAAAGACTCTTCGTCTAAAGATCCCTCACAGAAAGACTCTTCGTCTAAAGATCCCTCACAGAAAGACTCTTCGTCTAAAGATCCCTCACAGAAAGACTCTTCGTCTAAAGATCCCTCACAGAAAGACTCTTCGTCTTAAGATCCCTCACAGAAAGACTCTTCGTCTGAAGATCCCTCACAGAAAGACTCTTCGTCTGAAGATCCCTCACAGAAACACTCTTCGTCAGAGTTGGATCCTTCCTACAGGCAAGCTGCCATAGCATCAACAAGGCGGGACTGGCAGGCTTCTGCACTTCCTGACTTAACATCGGATAATTTTTGTTTCTTATGTCCCTCAAGCTGATGACCTTCCTCCTCCCTCTTTCGTTTACCATCTAAAGACTTTTCGTCAGAGTTGGCTCCTTCCTACAGGCAAGCTGCCATAGCATCAACAAGGCGGGACTGGCAGGCTTCTGCACTTCCTGATTTTACATCGGAAACTTTTTGTTTCTTATGTGAATCAAGCTGATGACCTTCCTCCTACCTCTTCCGTTTACCATCTAAAGACTCTTCATCAGAGTTGGCTCCTTCCCACAGGCAAGCTGCCATAGCATCAACAAGGCGGGACTGGAAGGCTTCTGCACTTCCTGATTTTACATCAGAAACTTTTTGTTTCTTATGTGAATCAAGCTGATGACCTTCCTCCTACCTCTTCCGTTTACCACCTAAAGACTCTTCGTCAGAATTGGATTCTTCCTTCAGGCAAGCTGCTATAGCATCAACAACGCGGGACCGGCAAGCTTTTACTCTTGCTGATTTTTCAGCGGAAAATTTTTGTTTTTTACGTGACTCAAACTGATGACCTTCCTCCTCCCTCTTGCGTTTACAATCTAAAGACTCTTCGTAAGAGTTGGCTTCTTCCTACAGTCTAGCTACTATATCATCAATAAGGCGGGACTGGATGGCTTCTACCTTTGCTGATTTCTTATCGGAAAGTTTTTGTTTCTTCCTTGCCTCAAGCTAATGACCTTCCTCCTCTCTCTTCCGTTTACCATCTAAAGACTCTTCGTCAGAGTTGGATTCTTGTTACAGGGCAGCTATTATAGCATCAACAAGGCCGGACCGGCATGCTTCTGCTTCTGCGTCGGGCAATTCATTAAACCCGTAGGGATCGTCTTTACTGACTCCCGAAAATAGCAGAGGACTGACTTCATCAGAGGCGACGTCTTTTCTTTCTAATTCACGCTTCAGTATTACTGCATTCGGAGATCTATCCTCCTTTGCACTTGCTGATTTACCGTCGAAAACTTTTTGTTTTTTAGGTGCGTCAAGCTGATGACCTTCCTCCTCCCTCTTCCGTTTAGCATCTATCTTTGTTCTGGCTAGGTCTACAATTTTATTCACATGCCATTCATCACGCCTAACTCTCTTAACCAGACGTCGTACTTCTTCTTCTTCCTCATCAAATTCCAGTATTCTCTTTCGAGATACACCTGAATCTACTAGCATTTATTTCGGGGTGAACATTTTATTGATTTATATGATATGAAAGAAAGAGGACTAAAGTTTCATATCACACATGGACATAATAGTAAAGTTCTTCTTGGCGTGATCCATGATACTGTAGGGTACATATACGCAAGAAAACAGCACTATAATGTAAGGTAGTGTAGTGAATATAGGGGGCTAACAGAGTAGTAAGGTTTCTTAATGGCTACAAGAACGTATGAAGGTGCATGATGAAGACAGTCATCTGAATGCATATAATGGAAATGTGTGTGGAAGGTTAGAAAAGTGTGGAGCTAAATAATGGAGGAAGACAGTGTACAAAGGTGTTTAAAAAGGGGTGGAAGTGTGGATGGGTGGGTAGTGTAGTGAAGATAGCCAGGGTAGTGTAGTGAAGATAGCCAGTTACACATTAATGGAGTTCATAGTGATAGGAAAATACAAGCATGTGTGTGTGTGTGATTGGAATAGGTTGGAAGTGAAAATACGACATTCACAAGTAAGAAGAGTACGGTTCAACGCAGACACAATGAGACGTGTGAAATAGTGAACATAGAGGGTTTGGCTATAGAGAAATCATCGTAGCAGTTTCAAATAGAGTAGATGTAGCGCTGCCATCGTCATCATCACTACATGGACATAATAGTAAAGGTCTCCTTGGCGTGATCCATGATACTGTAGGGTATATATACGCAAGAAAACAGCTTTATAATGTAAGGTATTGTAGTGAATATAGGGGGCTAACAGTAAAGAGGTTTCTTAATGGCTACAAGAACGTATGACGGTGCATGATGAAGACAGTCATCTGAATGCATATAATGCAAATGTGGGTAGAAGGTTAGGAAAGTGTGGAGCTAATTAATGCAGGAAGAAAAAAAGTGTACAAAGGTGTTTAAAAAGGGGTGGAAGTGTGGATGGGTGGGTAGTGTAGTGAAGATAGCCAGGGTAGTGTAGTGAAGATAGCCAGTTACACGTTAATGGAGTTCATACTGATTGGGAAAAAAAGCATTGAGTGTGTGTGTGTGTGTGTATGTAGCTCACTGGCGAGCAGCCACCCTTTCTCTATGAGCTGCGGCTTTGCGTACCCAAGCCACGCGCTGCTATATTTTCATCCTCCTGATTAACGGGATTGTCATTAGCATGGTCAGGGGATTCGGCCACCATTGTACAATCCTGGTTGATAGGGGAGTCGTTCTCTTGAAACAAGAACATTTAAAACTGCTCACCGTAGGGAAAAAAAACGAGTGCCAGCCAGTCCAATGATTATGCAAGTCAGTCCTGTGACAGTGCCAGCCAGTCTTGAGACCGTACCAGCCAGTCCTGTGACAGTGCCAGCCAGTCCAATGAGTATGCCAGCCCGAACAGTGACTGTGCCAGCCAGTTATGAGACTGTGCCAGGCAGTCCTGTGACAGTGCCAGCCAGTCCTGTGACAGTACCAACGAGTTTAGAGACAGAGCCAGTCAGTCCTGTAACAGTGCCAGCCAGCCCTGAGACAGTGCCAGCCAGTCCTGTGACAGTGCCAGCCAGTCCTGTGACAGTGCCAGCCAGTCCTGTGACAGAGCCAGCCAGTCTTGAGACCGAACGAGTCACATCGTACCCCTCTCATCGGATTATGCTACTCGTGATGTCATTTAATGTCCTAATTCTTAATCTCAAGAACTTTAACTTATTCCCAGGTACCTTTTAAAGCATCTCCATTATCAAGCAAATCAGTAAGAGTAAAGTATCAAGAAAGAAATAGCACAAATATAAAATGGACACACATCTCGCTACCTAGGTCGCTCAGGTTTTCATTTCAAAGCTCCCTTCCTGCAGATATGGTACCCTCAGTCCTCACAGCAAATCTGCCTTGCCTCGGGATGACAATACATTATCTGGGTACCATTTACTCATTTTCACTAAACCATAGTCCTGCCAGGGAATGAAGCAAAGCCTGCCTCGAAGATAATCGATTTTGCAACTGTACCTTTTGAGCATCGACCTCCCAAGTATAACATCAAACTCCTTGGTTTGAATAGTCTGTAAATGTTTGATTTCCACGTTCCGGTGTGAGCTGATGTTGATATCGATCGCATTGATACGCCTGTCTGGAGGTAGACCCAATGTACCATGGACGAAGTTGTCAGATATATAACACCCTGGAGAACTTGTGTCGATGAGCATCCTGACAGAAGGCGACTTGAATTTTCGTATGAGGGAGGCGTTTAGTGTGTACAGGAAACGCTTAGTCTTCCTACAGCGCCGACAATTCAGCGTTCTCATACGGAAAGATACATAGGAAACTTTACCGGTATAAGATTGCACCATATCTTTCCGTCTCATTGTCTTGGGATCGAAGACCAGGTCGGCTTTGGGATACCAGATAAGCCCCTCCGGGAGAACGCTTACATTGCATCGATAGAGCAGTGTATAACATTTTGTAGGAAATTTGACCATGACGCCTTTTACAATCCCAAGACAAATTGTCTGGTTTGAGTGTGGCATTCGTATGTACTCAAACTTTTCTATGCGTCGCAACAGGTCCAACCTCTTAGCCATTCTGTAGGTCATGAAGGGATGTGTGGCCGAAGAATCAAACTGCACTCGGCATTCGACATCTTCCAAACGTCCATCATGCACTGGATGAACGGAAACTTTTGCCGTAGTAAACAGCATCTTTTCCAAAGCAACGCGTGGATACTTGATTGATTCATCATATGCGTCGACCTTTATGCGCTTCATATACAAAGTTAACTTGCCATTTGTAGCTAACTTAATCTTTTCCAGTTCTTTAAACGCATTTCTGCACATGCTGCAGGAAGATGTGTCTTTTGATAGAGCTATTCTTCTTTCCTGTAGCCTCTTGCTGCGGCGAAGTGTTAACAGTCCTTGACCAGCTGGGACTTGAGAAATGTTCCCTCTTCTTTCTTTTTCCTGTAGCCTCTTGCTGCGGCGAAGTGTTGTGGGTCCTTGACCAGCTGCTGAGACTTGAGAAATGTTCCTTCTTCTCTCTATCTCCTGCAGTATCTTCCTACGGCGGGGTGGTGAATCCACAGGTTTGATTCTCCTAATTTCTTTTGGGTTTACCCTCGGAATACGGCAGCTAGACCACAAGTTTTTATCCATAATGCTTCTTGAAGAATTCACAGAACATCTTTGCTCTCTTTCTGTCTCCTGTAGCCTCTTGCTGCCGCGAAGTGTTGACAGTCCTTGATCAGGTGTTACTTGAGAAATGTTCCCTCTCCTTTCTTTTTCCTGTAGCCTGTTGCTACAGCGGGGTGGAGAGGGTCCTTGACCGGCTGGGACTTGAGAAATGTTCCTTCTTCTCTCAATCTCCTACAGTGTCTTGCTACGGCGGGGTGGTGAATCCACAGGTTTGATTCTCCTAATTTCTTTTGGGTTTACCCTCGGAATACGGCAGCTAGACCACAAGTTTTTATCCTTAATGCTTCTTGAAGAATTCACAGAACATCTTTGCTCTCTTTCTTTCTCCTGTAGCCTCTTGGTGCCGCGAAGTGTTGACAGTCCTTGATCAGGTGGGACTTGAGAAATGTTCCCTCTCCTTTCTTTTTCCTGTAGCCTGTTGCTACAGCGGGGTGGAGCGGGTTCTTGACCAGCTGGGACTTGAGAAATGTTCTCTCTTCTTTCTTTTTCCTGTAGCCTCTTGCTACCGCGAAGTGTTGACAGTCCTTGATCAGGTGGGACTTGAGAAATGGACTCTCTTCCTTCTTTTTCCTGTAGCCTCTTGCTACGGCGGGGTGTTGTGGGTCCTTGAGCAGCTGCTGAGACTTGAGAAATGTTCCTTCTTCTCTCTATCTCCTGCAGTATCTTCCTACGGCGGGGTGGTGAATCCACAGGTTTGATTCTCCTAATTTCTTTTGGGTTTACCCTCGGAATACGGCAGCTAGACCACAAGTTTTTATCCATAATGCTTCTTGAAGAATTCACAGAACATCTTTGCCCAAGTTACTTAAGATATACGAGATGAAATATAGGAAAATAAGAACAACTGGTAAGGTAGCAAAGTCGACAAATATCTATCCCATTGAAAGGATATAGATAGATAGATAGATATATAGATAGATAGATATAGCAGTGATGGCATGTGCAAGAGATGCATGCGGCATGTGAAAGTGTGTGTGTTGGGGGAGAGAGAGAGAGAGAGAGAGAGAGAGAGAGAGAGAGAGAGAGAGAGAGAGAGAGAGAGAGAGAGGGGGGGGGGGGGGTAGCGAGTGGCGGGATGAAAAAGTATAGTTGCTAGTGAAGGAGAAAAGGAGGCGTTTGGGTAGTTCTGCAAATGAGTGGGAAGTTATATAAGAAAGTAGGAGATCAGGAGAAAGGTGCATGGGTTCAAAATGAGGGCAAATGAGAGGTGGGGTGAGAGAGTAATTATTAAACTTTACGGAAAACTAAAAGGTTTTGGAAGGAGGTTAATAATGTGCGAGAGACAAGAGAACAAATGGGAACATGGGTGAAGGCGGCAAAAGAAGAAGTGATAAAAGAGAGAGATGTAGTCAAGAGGAGATACAGTGAGTAATTTGAAGGACTGTTAAATGTGCTTGATGATAGAATGGCAGACGTATGGTGTTTTGGGTGCGTTGGTACGCGAGGTGAGAGAGACATGGAGAGTGGTTTGGTGAAGAGAGAAAAGGTAGTGAAAGCAAAAGAGAATCATATGAGTGGGTCAAGGGGCGAAGGTTCTGGAAGCATCGAAGAATGTGTGGAATGAGACATCGTTAACTTGGAGGGCAAAAGTGGTTATACTTGAAGGTATAGCAGTCCTAGCAATAGTATATGGTTGCAAGGCATTGGTTATACATAAGGTTGTGCGGAGGGTGGATGTGTCAGATATAAAAGGTTTGAGGACAATATGTGGTGTGAGGTGGTGTGATCGAGTAAGTAATGTAAGGGTGAGATGTGTGGTACTAAAAAAAAGTGTGTTTGAGAGAGCTGAAGAGGGTGTGCAGAAATGGTTTGGACATATGGAGAGAATGAGAGAGGAAAGATTGACAGAAGTGGAGGGTAGGAGTACGGGAAGACCAAATTGGAGATGGAAGAATGGAATGAAAAAGATTTTGTGACCAGAGCCTGAACATGCAGGAGGGTGAAAGGCGTGCAAGGGTAGAGTGAACTGGCACGTTATGGTATACTGGGGTTGTCAACCAGAGGATTTGAAGCGGTCGGGGTAAACCGCCAACCCTTCATCGGCTTATGCAACTCGTTATGCCATAAGCTGTCCTAACTGTTAATATCAACTTTAACCTATCCCCAGGTAACTTTTAAAGCAAATCCCATCGTCAACCAAATCATTATGAGTGAACTCTGAAGACAGAAATAGTATAAGAATATTGAATACACATGTCATTACCCAGACCAAACCACCTCCCCACCACCCAGCATGACCCCAACTGACCGCTCTCTGTCACCCATCCCTACACTTCCTTAACGGTCACAGTTTCTGCCCTAACATGGCGCTGGTGAGAGGGTTTGTGTATGTGTTAAAACTTTGCGATCATTCATTGGATTACATCTGCTGAAGTGCGTTGTCCTTATAGAACAGTCAACATTAATATCGGAGCTGACAACTTCTCTCCTTGCAAATATGGCTTCCTCAGTCCTCTTTGTAAATGCGTCATTCTCAAGCATGAGTATTATCCGGGAACCATCTACTCATTTGGACTGTACCATAATCTTTTCTGGGAAGAAAGGAAAGCCTACCTTTAGAATAATCGATATTGCACCTGTATTAGGAAAAAGCCGATCTCCCAAGTATAACATCAGTCCTCTTCGTTTGAATAGTCTGTAAATGTTTGATTTCCACGTTCCGGTATGAGCTGATGTTGATATCGATCGCATTGATACGCCTATCTGGAGGTAGACCCAATGTGCCATGGACGAAGTTGTCAGATATGTAACACCTTGGAGAACTTGTGTCGATGAGCATCCTGACTGGAGGCGAGTCGAATTTTGGTGTGAGAGAGGTGTCCAGTGTGTAGAGAAAATTATTCATCCTCACACAGCGTCGGCAGTTCAGCATGTAACGGAAACACAGGAAAGAATCGTAACGTGAGTAAATCTGCACTATGCCGTTACGGCTCATTGTCTTGGGATCTAAGACCAGATCAGCTTCGGGATGCCACAACATTCGCTCCGGGAGAACTCTTACATTGCATCGTACAAATTTCTTTCCCTTTGATGTAGACATCTTGACAAGGATGTGATTTACAATCCCAAGGCGGACCAACATCTACTACGAATTTGCCATTCGTACATAAACAAAATGTTGCCTATGATGCAAGACACCCAACTTTTCAGCCATTCTGTAGGTCATAAAGGGATATGTGGCCGAGGAATCAACGTACACCCGGCATGGGACTTTTGCCATACGTCGCTTATGCAGAACAAAAGCATGTATTTTTCCCATTATAAATGCCTTGTTTTCCAGGACAGTGTGTGGAAACCCGAATGGCTGACGATACGCGAATGTTTTTTTGCGTTTCATATACACAGTTAACTTGTCGCCATTGTACTTCATCCTTCTGTGATCTTTAAAGACACTTCCGCGCGTGTTGCAGGATGAGGTGTCTTTTGAATGACCAATGTTTATCTTTCTCTCCTGTAGCCTCTTGCTACGGCGGGGTGGAGAGGGTCCTTGACCAGCTGGGACTTGAGAAATGTTCCCTCTTCTTTCTTTTTCCTGTAGCCTCTTGCTACGGCGAAGTGTTAACAGTCCTTGACCAGCTGGGACTTGAGAAATGTTCCCTCTTCTTTCTTTTTCCTGTAGCCTCTTGCTGCGGCGAAGTGTTAACAGTCCTTGACCAGCTGGGACTTGAGAAATGTTCCTTCTTCTCTCAATCTCCTACAGTGTCTTGCTACGGCGGGGTGGTGAATCCACAGGTTTGATTCTCCTAATTTCTTTTGGGTTTACCCTCGGAATACGGCAGCTAGACCACAAGTTTTTATCCATAATGCTTCTTGAAGAATTCACAGAACATCTTTGCTCTTTTTCTTTCTCCTGTAGCTTCTTGGTGCCGCGAAGTGTTGACAGTCCTTGATCAGGTGGGACTTGAGAAATGGACTCTCTTCCTTCTTTTTCCTGTAGCCTCTTGCTACGGCGAAGTGTTAACAGTCCTTGACCAGCTGGGACTTGAGAAATGTTCCTTCTTCTCTCAATTTCCTACAGTGTCTTGCTACGGCGGGGTGGTGAATCCACAGGTTTGATTCTCCTAATTTCTTTTGGGTTTACCCTCGGAATACGGCAGCTAGACCACAAGTTTTTATCCATAATGCTTCTTGAAGAATTCACAGAACATCTTTGCTCTTTTTCTTTCTCCTGTAGCTTCTTGGTGCCGCGAAGTGTTGACAGTCCTTGATCAGGTGTTACTTGAGAAATGGACTCTCTTCCTTCTTTTTCCTGTAGCCTCTTGCTACGGCGAAGTGTTAACAGTCCTTGACCAGCTGGGACTTGAGAAATGTTCCTTCTTCTCTCAATCTCCTACAGTGTCTTGCTACGGCGGGGTGGTGAATCCACAGGTTTGATTCTCCTAATTTCTTTTGGGTTTACCCTCGGAATACGGCAGCTAGACCACAAGTTTTTATCCATAATGCTTCTTGAAGAATTCACAGAACATCTTTGCTCTTTTTCTTTCTCCTGTAGCCTCTTGGTGCCGCGAAGTGTTGACAGTCCTTGATCATGTGGGACTTGAGAAATGTACTCTCTTCCTTCTTTTTCCTGTAGCCTGTTGCTATAGCGGGGTGGAGAGGGTCCTTGACCAGCTGGGACTTGAGAAATGTTCCTTCTTCTCTCAATCTCCTACAGTGTCTTGCTACGGCGGGGTGGTGAATCCACAGGTTTGATTCTCTTAATTTCTTTAGGGTTTACCCTCGGAATACGGCAGCTAGACCACAAGTTTTTATCCATAATGCTTCTTGAAGAATTCACAGAACATCTTTGCTCTTTTTCTTTCGCCTGTAGCCTCTTGCTGCCGCGAAGTGTTGACAGTCCTTGATCAGGTGGGACTTGAGAAATGTCTTTCTCCTGTAGCCTCTTGCTACCGCAAAGCGTTGACAGTCCTTGATCAGGTGGGACTTGAGAAATGGACTCTCTTCCTTCTTTTTCCTGTAGCCTCTTGCTACGGCGGGGTGGTGAGGGTCCTTGACCAGCTGCTGAGACTTGAGAAATGTTCCTTCTTCTCTCTATCTCCTGCAGTATCTTCCTACGGCGGGGTGGTGAATCCACAGGTTTGATCCTCTTAATTTCTTTAGGGTTTACCCTCGGAATACGGCAGCTAGACCACAAGTTTTTATGCATGACCGGCGCTTGTTACATCTGAGGTCTTCGGAGACCATCTGTTGTCCGAGGTAGGTAAAATATACGAGATACAATTATATGAAAGTTTGAATATTACTAAGTGTAGAGATGATGACCTTAGCAATAAAGATATCGTAATTGGATGTGTAGTGACGATCACTTTAGCATGAAGATAAGGATTTGTTGGAGTGCAGCAGTGATAACATTAACAATGGGTGTGAGGGTGTAATAAGGGTGTAGCGATGATGATCTCAAATGAGGATAAGAGTGTAGAAGTGTGGTGATGATGACCTTAAAAATGAATATGATGGCGTATTTGGAATGCAGTGATGATGACATTAGTAATGAAGATAAGGGTTTAGTTGGGGTATTGATGACCTTAGCAATGAAGATGAGGATATATTGAAAGTGTAGTGATGATGGTCTTAGCATAGCATTTCTTTGTATATCTATTTAGTCCGTCTTTCTCTATCCTCTATTCACGCCAATATAATACTTATTACTCATTCTTGCATCATCTGCAAGGGATCATATAAGACTGAGGATCGTGTTTATGTCATTCATAAGAATACGTAAGAAACAGGAGGGATGGAAGTCACGTTGGGTTGCTAATTTTTCATTAAACCAATTGTCATTATCATACAATCATACAATGAAGACAGCATGGAAGGAGCTCCGAGCTATTTATGTGTATTTATCCGAGACATGACCACCCCTTTTGGATTTTGCACGTAGAATGGCAAAAGATATCTGAAATAGTAGTGTTGGGTAATTCTATCTTTGACATTGTTTCATCCATGAAACGTGTAGGTATGAAATAAATAAATATATTTACTCTGCTGCATTTCTTTATTCATCAAGGTTTGTTATACATATATGCAGTCAACACCTACACTTCGGAGAGCTTGTCGGCACCGCTTGTCTATTCATTATTTTCTGTCAGTTGCATTTATGATATTATTGGTAGTACCAATGTTTTTATGACAACTATATCTACAATAAACATATATATAGAAACTGCTGCTATATTGAAAGGGAACTGTTAATACGTATAGTTATATATCTCTACCGGTACACTGGTAGAGTAAGACACCCCTCCCCCCTGTAATCCTCTTGCGCTACCGCTCGCAGGATGAGCATAGGATGGTGCACAATAAACTTGCCCGGGTTCATCGGCACAGATCACTCAAAGAGTCTGCAAGCTATCGCTCCTCCCCACTAACACCCAACGATGAATCCAGCGCAAATAACACATATGAAGACTGGGAATTCTAAGCAGGCTCTACCATGTCTTTCATTAGCTTTTGTGGCACTGGATGTGAATGCTGTTACACTCAATCAAATGACTATATTCCTGCTTAACTGAGCAAGACCAAATGCTCCTCAATAGCAAGTCCCTTTATGAATATTATCTTTTATTATGTCTTCCCTCGAAGGAAAGGAACCCAATATCTTCTATCCCCTCGTCTCTTCAACGGTCGACTCAAATTTCACCGGAAACTAAGGAAGACCTGACGCGTTGGGGACAAGTAAAACATATCTTCACTACAGTTGATACGTTCCTTAGCCTAAGCCTTCAATTGGAAGGTCAAAGGCCAGTGGTGTTGTGCACGCGGTAAAGATAAGGATGAGGGGGGGAAGGATGGCTTTTGACCAGACCTGTATGTTGTGGTGAAGTGAGGGAACTCGGTTCCTAAATCTCGGTAACACTTTGGGTGAGACAAGACCACAAGGTCAATCAATACCGTGTAAGAGACGTTGGTGAAGTAATGCCTCCTGCCTTTTCAGCGGTTTCACGGTTCCATATAAGATGAGACATTTTCACCAACAGCATATGCATTCTCAACATGACGTAAACTCTCAAATGTGTACTCACTTCCATCGATATTCACCATTGTTCTGTCTACAAAGAAAGCTTACTCCACCCGGCGTTTCTCCAGTAAATTCCTTTCCGGGTTGAAGCGATAGTCAGTGTAAGATAACCCGTATTATTAAGACTGCAGAAGGACCTCACCATCCATCACATCGAAACTTTATTCGCACACTGTAAAATGAGACGGTCCGCCATTCTCTGAAGAAAAGTAAGTCTCCTCAGAAGCAGATTCTTCTTCGTCGGAATTCTAATCGTAAAATGAATCATTACCCTAAACTGACGAAGAATCAAATGCTGATCGACTTGTGGACGGAAAATCTCTACTATGCAATCTCTCAAGAGATTCTTCCTAAAAAGATGACGCTTCATAGGGTTCTTCCTCTGAACATTCGTCAGAGAAAGATTCCTCCTCTGAAGATCCCTCACAGAAAGACTCTTCGTCTAAAGATCCCTCACAGAAAGACTCTTCGTCTACAGATCCCTCACAGAAAGACTCTTCGTCTAAAGATCCCTCACAGAAAGACTCTTCGTCTAAAGATCCCTCACAGAAAGACTCTTCGTCTAAAGATCCCTCACAGAAAGACTCTTCGTCTAAAGATCCCTCACAGAAAGACTCTTTGTCTAAAGATCCCTCACAGAAAGACTCTTCGTCTAAAGATCCCTCACAGAAAGACTCTTCGTCTACAGATCCCTCACAGAAAGACTCTTCGTCTTAAGATCCCTCACAGAAAGACTCTTCGTCTGAAGATCCCTCACAGAAAGACTCTTCGTCTGAAGATCCATCACAGAAACACTCTTCGTCAGAGTTAGATCCTTCCTACAGGCAAGCTGCCATAGCATCAACAAGGCGGGACTGGCAGGCTTCTGCACTTCCTGACTTAACATCGGATAATTTTTGTTTCTTATGTCCCTCAAGCTGATGACCTTCCTCCTCCCTCTTTCGTTTACCATCTAAAGACTCTTCATCAGAGTTGGCTCCTTCCTACAGGCAAGCTGCCATAGCATCAACAAGGCGGGACTGGCAGGCTTCTGCACTTCCTGATTTTACATCAGAAACTTTTTGTTTCTTATGTGAATCAAGCTGATGACCTTCCTCCTACCTCTTCCGTTTACCATCTAAAGACTCTTCATCAGAGTTGGCTCCTTCCCACAGGCAAGCTGCCATAGCATCAACAAGGCGGGACTAGAAGGCTTCTGCACTTCCTGATTTTACATCAGAAACTTTTTGTTTCTTATGTGAATCAAGCTGATGACCCTCCTACCTCTTCCGTTTACCACCTAAAGACTCTTCGTCAGAATTGGATTCTTCCTTCAGGCAAGCTGCTATAGCATCAACAACGCGGGACCGGCAAGCTTTTACTCTTGCTGATTTTTCAGCGGAAAATTTTTGTTTTTTACGTGACTCAAACTGATGACCTTCCTCCTCCCTCTTGCGTTTACAATCTAAAGACTCTTCGTAAGAGTTGGCTTCTTCCTACAGTCTAGCTACTATATCATCAATAAGGCGGGACTGGATGGCTTCTACCTTTGCTGATTTCTTATCGGAAAGTTTTTGTTTCTTCCTTGCCTCAAGCTAATGACCTTCCTCCTCTCTCTTCCGTTTACCATCTAAAGACTCTTCGTCAGAGTTGGATTCTTGTTACAGGGCAGCTATTATAGCATCAACAAGGCCGGACCGGCATGCTTCTGCTTCTGCGTCGGGCAATTCATTAAACCCGTAGGGATCGTTTTTACTGACTCCCGAAAATAGCAGAGGACTGACTTCATCAGAGGCGACGTCTTTTCTTTCTAATTCACGCTTCAGTATTACTGCATTCGGAGATGTATCCTCCTTTGCACTTGCTGATTTACCGTCGAAAACTTTTTGTTTTTTAGGTGCGTCAAGCTGATGACCTTCCTCCTCCCTCTTCCGTTTAGCATCTATCTTTGTTCTGGCTAGGTCTACAATTTTATTCACATGCCATTCATCACGCCTAACTCTCTTAACCAGACGTCGTACTTCTTCTTCTTCCTCATCAAATTCCAGTATTCTCTTTCGAGATACACCTGAATCTACTAGCATTTATTTCGGGGTGAACATTTTATTGATTTATATGATATGAAAGAAAGAGGACTAAAGTTTCATATCACACATGGGCATAATAGTAAAGTTCTTCTTGGCGTGATCCATGATACTGTAGGGTACATATACGCAAGAAAACAGCACTATAATGTAAGGTAGTGTAGTGAATATAGGGGGCTAACAGAGTAGTAAGGTTTCTTAATGGCTACAAGAACGTATGAAAGGGCATGATTGAAGACAGTCATCTGAATGCATATAATGGAAATGTGTGTGGAAGGTTAGAAAAGTGTGGAGCTAAATAATGGAGGAAGACAGTGTACAAAGGTGTTTAAAAAGGGGTGGAAGTGTGGATGGGTGGGTAGTGTAGTGAAGATAGCCAGGGTAGTGTAGTGAAGATAGCCAGTTACACATTAATGGAGTTCATAGTGATAGGAAAATACAAGCATGTGTGTGTGTGTGATTGGAATAGGTTGGAAGTGAAAATACGACATTCACAAGTAAGAAGAGTACTGTTCAACGCAGACACAATGAGACGTGTGAAATAGTGAACATAGAGGGTTTGGCTATAGAGAAATCATCGTAGCAGTTTCAAATAGAGTAGATGTAGCGCTGCCATCGTTATCATCACTACATGGACATAATAGTAAAGGTCTCCTTGGCGTGATCCATGATACTGTAGGGTATATATACGCAAGAAAACAGCTTTATAATGTAAGGTATTGTAGTGAATATAGGGGGCTAACAGTAAAGAGGTTTCTTAATGGCTACAAGAACGTATGACGGTGCATGATGAAGACAGTCATCTGAATGCATATAATGCAAATGTGGGTAGAAGGTTAGGAAAGTGTGGAGCTAATTAATGCAGGAAGAAAAAAAGTGTACAAAGGTGTTTAAAAAGGGGTGGAAGTGTGGATGGGTGGGTAGTGTAGTGAAGATAGCCAGGGTAGTGTAGTGAAGATAGCCAGGGTAGTGTAGTGAAGATAGCCAGTTACACGTTAATGGAGTTCATACTGATGGGGAAAAAAAGCATTGAGTGTGTGTGTGTGTGTGTGTGTGTGTGTGTGTGTGTGTGTGTGTGTGTAGCCCACTGGCGAGCAGCCACCCTTTCTCTATGAGCTGCCGCTTTGCGTACCCAAGCCACACGCTGCTATATTGTTTCATCCTCCTGATTAACGGAGCTGTCATTATCATGGTTAGGGGATTGGGCCACCAAGGTACAGTCCTGGCTGATAGGGGAGTTATGCTCTTGATGATCGTCGAGTAGTTCTGTGAATACAGTAGAAGGACCATTGTTATTGTGTGATTCATCCTCCGGAGGAGGATTGACTCTATCTCAATAATGGTAAGGGACAAGGATTCTACACTCATTTCCTTGGTTTCTTCTCTGTCTTGCTTCCCTCCATGCAGCAAAGCGGCTTGCAGCCCACTGGTTGGCTTCCACCCTTTCACTTTCAGCTGCCGCGTTGCGTACCTGATCCACGCGATTTTCTCTGCTCAGTTCCTGTTGGTGCACAGGTACCATCACACTAGGAGCTCTCCTACCCCTCCGGCGCTCACGTTGCATCTATCGCCACACTCTTGCGTTTTCTCGTTCTTCCCTTTTTGCTCTTTCACGCACCTCAACTAATCGTCTAATTCTTTGTTGAGGGTCCATTAATTTTGTTATCTTTTTACTTACTCTTGCACGATGTTATACAGCTGCAGAATGGTGCACTAAATAACAATTGAATTGAAGGTAGAACAGTATCATCAATGGTTTCCACTTGTAGTGAACATAAAGATTGAGCAGTATCACTGATTTCAACCTGAAGTAAAGGTATAACGAGCCTGTATCACTGATAACCCGCTACGGTGAGTGTAAAGTTTGACCGAGATGATTGTTATCTGTGTTGATAACACTGTATGTGTGTGTGTGTGTGTGTGTGTGTGTGTGTGTGTGTGTGTATGTGTGTGTGTGTGTGTGTGTGTGTGTGTGTGTGTGTGTGTGTCTGTGTGGAAAGAGATCTATGAACCTCACCCTTAATGATAAGGCCAAAGGTCATTGTTATTGAGGGTGAAGTGATGATGGTCTTAATTAAGATAATGAAGGTGTTGTTAGGTTGTAGTTGATGATGGCCTTTTCAGGTAGAATAAGGGCAATGGTATTGTGAGCATGATGGTGAAGTGAAGAATATAGTGAACACAAAACAATCCAATCTAAAAATAATAATATTTTGTAGTTTTGGGTGTAGTGAAGATAAGGATTAGTGAAGATAATGGTTAGTGAAGGTGAATGTGTAGACATAGTTGTCATAAAAACATTGGTACTACCAATAATATCATAAATGCAACTGACAGAAAATAATGAATAGACAAGCGGTGCCGACAAGTGCTACGAAGTGTAGGTGTTGACTGCATATATGTATAACACACCTTGATGAATAAAGAAATGCAGCAGACTAAGTATATTTATCTATTTCATACCTACACGTTTCATGCATGAAACAATGTAAAAGAATTACCCAACACTACTATTTAAGATATTTTTTACCATTCTACGTGCAAAATCCAAAGGGGTTGTCATGTCTCGGATAAATACAAATAAATAGCTTGGAGCTCCTTCCATGCTGTCATCACCTTACCCCTGAACAAAGGCATCATCGTTTCACTCTTGGCGAACTCATTTTCACTACACCTTACACACTGCTGGCCAGACCATGCAAATCTAATGTATCCTCCCTCTTAGAGAAAGACACGATGATAATGTTACAATAATGATGATACTGATCATAGCATTGAAAACGATATTATTAACAAACACACATTTCGTTAATCAATCGAGAACGCAATGGTGAAGTTCTTCTCTAATCCACCCCCATTGACTTGGAGCTTCTAAAATATATATTGCTCCTGATTTGAACATAGGTATCGTTTGTGTCCCAGTCACCAGCTGCAAACTCGTAAAAGACACATTTACCAACAGCGGAGACGACCATGAATGGCATGACGAGGATGATGATGGAGAGGCCACACACAAGGTATAGCACCATGAGGAACTTCCTTCTCCCGATGAAGATGAGAGCTGGCCACAGGAGGAGGTATAACGGTATCTCTTGACAACCCTCCCACGAACATGTACAAGTAAGGGTCAGTCCTGAAACAAGAGCGAGGGAAGAGGTCAACAACAGAGCGAGAAAAAGGGAGAGGTTTGATCCCATACTGACGCTCGCGGGAAGAACAAAAGTCAGTGAACTGGACAAGTTAAACATCTGGGGTCATACAAAAGATGGAAGCAACTGGGTGTGAGGATAGAGGAGACAAGATGGTGGAGGCAGGACAGTGGGGAAAGGATAGCAGAGGCAGAATAATGGAGGAAGTGGTACACAACAGGAATCACGTTGTTATTGACTGGTTGTGTTTCCCTAAAACTCCCATATTTTGCTTCAGTATTTCTACATAATCCCTCCGGTGGTTCCTGTGTACCGCATGCTGTCATGTCTGGTGACTGGTCGAGAAGGCAGGAACCCAGCGGACTGTTGACACAGGAATGTAGGAAGCCTTACCATACGACTCAGTCACTGTTTGAGTCAGAAGTCTAAAATGAATGTTTTGATTATGTCCTTGGTCCGTAATTTGACCTTTTGCTCTTGTTCTTCATTGTTGTAACCCTTCAGTAATGCTCTGTATCCACAGCTTCTTTCATAATATACGTTGAAACGTGGAACAACTAACTATACGTAAAAGCGCTTCCTACTCGAACATATATGAAAACGTTTACTCTTTTACTATTTATGCTAACCTGATTTCTCACGTGAGATTAATACCTTCAAATTCAAATTACAAACTTCATTCATAATCCCCAGTAGTTCCCCTGGCATCTTCATTTGAGATATCCTTAACATTTCGGCATGCTGAGAGAGCTAGGTTAGTGCGATACAAGGCTGAGAGAGCTAGGCTTGTGTGATACAAGGCTGAGAGAGCTAGGCTTGTGTGATACAAGGCTGAGAGAGCTAGGCTTGTGTGATACAAGGCTGAGAGAGCTAGGCTTGTGTGATACAAAGCTGAGAGGAACCTTAGAGTACAATGAAGTGACGGGTTTGAAATCAGGGCTACAAGATGATATAAATGGTTGAGCAAGAGGAGTGGCATTATCAATGAAGGATGAGTGGCTTAGAAATATGTTGGACTACAATTGTGCCTGGAGAATTTAAGTGCGAGTCCAAGAATGTCTTTATGGCCCGTATTCAAGAACCATAAGCCGGGCGGTCGACTTTGCGAAGGCGACGAAGCTTCACATCGCCGTATTCAAGAACGTTCGTGTGTAACGCGACGTAGGTCGACGCTGATTGGCTGGCTGGTATGACTGTGCGATGAATTATTGGAACGTTGCAAAGGTGGCCTTCGCAAGGGGACCCCCTTACGATGAGAATTGACGACAGAAAATAATCGTAAACTATTACATATTTTATCTCGAATTATTATTTATGCATCAAACACGTTCGAAAATATTATTATCTTATGCTAAAGAGATGGGAATTCGAATAAAAGTTACTGGGAAACATTTTTTCGAAACTGGTGCGAGTCTTACCGCTACTTAAGAATGTTTTGGGCAAAACATCAATGACTATATAACAGAGTCTTTGGCAAAACATATACGGGTCTATGTTTCATATGCATCATGCAGTGATGAGGAAGTTAATGTAGAGCTGTCGTGATTCGTCTTTTTGTGAGCAGCTATTTCATATTTACAAGGGTTTGGTACGCCCTAGTATGGAGTACCGCTCATGCATCCGGGATGACTCTTCCTCCACTTTTTTTATATTGACCAAAGTGGAATTTATAGCGTTCCGTCTCATTAATACTCCTGATATCACCTCTTTCAGCCATCCCTATCCGTCCTCCGCGATGTAGCTTCTCTCTCTTTTCTACAGGTATTGTTCTTGCCGCAGCTCACGTGAGCTGTCTGCATATGTCTCCGCTCCCAGGGCTCCTGCCCAAGGCGTGCGTCTGACGGCTGCTTCCTATAGTTTCTGTGTGGAGACCGGCCGCTCGAGAATCGACCGTTGTGATACACTTCCTTCCCTCGAACAGCTAACCATAAGTGTACTCGAACTCCTTACATCTGTCTTTCTCATAACCCTTCTAGCCTTTAAGAGTCAGGTCTACAAACACCTACGGAGCCTTAATTCCTACGCTTCTCTCCTCACTATATTTCTGTCACTTGAGATGGCCTTTGACTGGGACATATTTAGCCGTGACATGTCGGTCACCATAAAAGATAAGGATGTAAGTCCAAGATAGGGATACTGCGTGTGATGGGTGACTTGAATTGGATGGGTTGGGAATCTAGTGTACGAGGGATTGATAGGTACTTATGGCGTCCCCGATGTGGATTCAGCGTAGTCGTCAAAGAATACATGGATTGTGCACATCAGTAGGCATGAGTGTTGCAAACACCTAATTTAAACAGTAAGACGTTCATGTAATACACATGATATAGACAGAAAGGAAGACAGGATAGACAGGTGCATGGTTGATGATTTGTTTCTGGTAAGGAGTGTGATGAGTGGTTTGTGTGATGTGCTGTCTAGGACAGGGTTAGGTGGAAGTTTGTCAGACCATAGGGTAAAGGTTTGTAAGTCAGCCAATCTGTGGATGGTACGGAACTAGAAGTGTAATGGAAATAACGAAAAGGGTTAAAACAGGTTTGCTGAAGTATGAAAGTGCGAAACTTACCTTTCAGTTGAAGGTAACTGAAAAGTTAAGAGGATCTGAAGCTGGGGCGATGTAGAGGCAGTCTGATATTGCATTACTGGAGGATTGTCAGGGATGTGGACGATACAGCAGGTGCAAGTTGTGGGATGGCAGGTACTGCATGGTGGAACGAAGAGCTAAGAAAGTTGATGGAAGGGAGAACCGAGTTTGGAATCTACCAGAAGCGTTAAAAAAGATGGCGTATATGAAAGAAATGGGGATCTGGGGAGATAGATTAATGAGAACGACAGACTGAAGGAGGTAAAGGTATGTAGAGGAGAGCAATGTATGTACGTCAGTGACGAAGCATGAAATTGATCAGACATGGTAGGAACATCTTAGAGAACAGGTTTGAAATGATGATGAAATAGTTTTGTTACATGTTTACTGTAATATAAGGATTAGAGTTAAAGAGAACAAGAGGAGTAGATGTGTATGGCAGAGGACGACACTGAATAGGAAGAAGTAAGAGCAGCAACAAAACCAAAAACGAAAGGATAGAGCTGCAGGTATTGATGCAGGGGTGAACGAGGTACGATTGAATGGGCACGAAGCTGATGTGAAGTGGATCTGGAAGGTGTGTATGAAAGTCCGAAAAGTGGTTAAGCGCCTGGTGACTGAAAGAAGGAGGCAACTGTCCCACACCATAATATTAGGGTGATTAAAGAGGAATTTGTCTTCTTACCATTGCTGGTGAGTTATATGGTAGAGTGGTATTAACCTTGATGTTAGAATTAGTTGGTAAGGCACAAGATGATTTAGGAATGGCAAAACAAGAGATGTACACCAGACCTTTGCACTTAGATAGATAGTGGGGAAAGTCTTGGAGAAAATAAAAGTATTTACAAAAGACATATATTGTAGAATGAATAAGAAAACACTTAAAAGTTTTTTTTTATTAATTAATTTTTTTTTCATCCACTTTCGAAAGACACTCATGCTGTTCGTGCATCCTCGGAAAAAATATCAGTTGATCCTGTTGTCGTTGTAGTACGTCCAAAACCCGGCACGACGTGCGCCTCTGTACAGCTTACGTCTGCCCATTCGTCACGCCTCCTATTACTTCGTCTGTCAGTGTATCAAAAGCTCATTTCATCTGCCTGCTAGTCTCCTGGGTGCGTCAGTGATGCCAACAGTACTGTAGAGAGTGGCAGCTGATGAGTGCGTCTGCTTGGCCTACAGGATTGTGCAGGGTGGCAGCTGATGAGTACGGCATTGTGATCAGCAATACCACGGAGAGGGGCAGTTACTGAGTACTTCAGTGGGGCCACCAGCACACCGTGGAGGGTGGCAGCTGTCGAGTGTGTCAGAGTGACCAGCAGCAGTTTGGAGGGTTGCAGCTCTTGTGTCAGCGTTGCCAGAAGGGTCGTGGAGGGTGGAAACTGTAGAGTGCGTTAATGTGGTCAAAAGGGATCAAGGAGGGTGGCAGGTGTTGGATGCGTCGGTGTGGCCAGCAGGATCATGGAGGTTGGCAGGTGTTGAAAACATGGGAACGTATATAGAGTCTCCCGCATTACGAAGATAGAATTCTGTCTGTCTTATATCAGAGACAGAATACCATGTCTGGTTTCATAATGGCATCCAGATGTTCCGACAAAAGCATCGCAATCTATGCACTGAAGCCTTCCAGACTTTCCTCTCCAAAAGGATTAATGATTGAATAAACTGGCACTGTGATATGTAGCTTGCTTTTGCCAGCATCAACTACTGAATATATAGAAGACCACATTTGGTCGCATTCCACTCTATTGGGCCTAAATCCAATCACCTGTGTAGTGGTAGGTGACGTTTCAACAGTGGCGGCTCACACAACCAACACATCCTGGCTGTTGGAGCTTTGTATGTGCTATGGAAGTGCGCGTCCATATGCACTATATTCGTATTCATATACCCCCGTGTTGTAGAGTTAGGCTCTATGAAATGCTGTCTGCTGGTTGTGTGAGCCTGATGGGAAATGACCGGTCTAGACCCCGTTACTCTGCAACGTGAGACGAAGAGTATGCGAGTACATAGTATTCGAACAGCCATTTCCCTATTAGGGGCGATCATAGCCTAGCGGTACCGATCCCGCCAGCCAGGCAGGGGTCCCGGGTTCGATTCTGGCTGTTGGAGGTTTGTATGATAATATATCATTATTATTTCAATGCTAAATGTGTAATAAAAAGTACGAAATGATGCTGGAAGCTGGCCCATTAGATGTTCGAAGCGAGGCTGCTGTTGCTGTGTGATGTAAGTGTAGTCATATCCGATTGACCGTTGGCTTAAGTAGTGTTCTGAAAGCTGAAATCTCTCAGAGGAAGTTGTCGGAAGGGATCATATGAGTGCGGTAAGGAAGAAGAACGTAGGGAAAAGAAGAGGGGTACAAGGAGGAGGGTGTTAGGTCTTGGAGCCCACCAGGTGGCCGAGACCTTTGCTCTCATATACCGTCTGCCGGATATTTTCAAATTTCCTGCGGCTCTGACTGGTTCGCTCTTGCCTACCTGCATCGTTCTTATCCCGCTCGTAATCTTCACTTGGCTGAACATTTTTCTTCTGAGTATGTTATGTAACATCACATTCTTACCGAAACTAAACTGCTTGAATTTTAAGAGTAAATATATGCTTTAATCAATAAGAAATTATGCTATAGTGTACAGAATGAATGTTAAAACTATATTGTATGGATAAGTGACATTTGAAAGAATAATCACTTGTTCTGTTAGTGGGGATGTATATGTAAATTAGCATGCGCGTGTATGTGTTTACACACACAGGTACATATACGGTACAAACATGGAAGGTTCAGATACGGGACGACACGACTGTAAAACTCTTTCCCTATAACACAGAAATAGTAATCGCACACACACACACACACACACACACACACACACACACACACACACACACATATCTAGAAAAGACATAAACGGAACACATGAAGAACGTGACCCACACAAGGCTCATGATCCTGATGAAATGTCACCACATGTGCTGAAGATGCGGTATATCAACTTCATGAAATGCCGTCCAAGATGTCGCTAGAGAGAGAGAGAGAGAGAGAGAGAGAGAGAGAGAGAGAGAGAGAGAGAGAGAGAGAGAGAGAGAGAGAGAGAGAGAGAGAGAGAGAGAGAGAGAGAGAGAGAGAGAGAGAGAGAGAGAGAGAGAGAGAGAGAGAGAGAGAGAGAGAGAGAGAGAGAGAGAGAGAGAGAGAGAGTCAATACAACGTAGAATGCGAACGTCATACTTTCTATCAGGAGGAGACCGGGAAGAGGCACTGAACCACTGACCGGTATCAGTGAGGAGTGTGGCCTGTAAGGCACTACAGAAACTACAGTATCTTGTACCGATGCAAGGCATGGGCCCCATATCGAAAAATAAGGTAGACGGTGGATGTGTTGGTTACGAAATGTGTGACGATAATAGAAAACTGAAGAGGGTGTGCTGAAATGGTTTAAATGTATAGAAAGGATGAGGGAGGAGAGGCTGACTACGATGGTATTATGCCAAACGTGGAGAGAACAAAGAGAGAGACGCTGAGGACGAGATGGAAGGATGTAGTGAAAGATGCTTTGAGTGCTTGGTGCCTGAGCATGCAGGAGGGTGCAAGGCGTGCATGGGACAAAGAAAATTATAACCATATGGTATACAGGGGGCGACGTGGTGTCTTTGAGCTGAAACAAGGCGTATGAAGCAGGAAAAGGCACTGTGGGGGATTAGCCGTGGATGGGGGCGCTCGTGGTTTCGGTGCATTATACGTGACAACTGGATAGTGTATGTGAGCAAAATGAGGCCGTTCATTGTCAGTTCATGGTCCCGCCTCGCTATGTGGGAAACGGCTGAGGAAATACAAAGCAAGATGAAACACCACGATTTAAACGCTGCCATGAACCACTTGCTTATAAAAGTTACCATGAAATAACCCTCCCCCCCAAAAAAAAAAAACAAAGCCAGCAATGAACCATCAAGTTCTGAATGCTACCATTAACCAGAATGGTTAAGCGCTGCCGTAAAACACCAAGATTTAAACACCGGCCATGAACTATCAAGATTCAAATGCTATCATAAAAGCAGAAAGATCTGACCTCCCCACCTCTCTGGTGCATGACAGGACCTTTCCGCCTGCAACATGGCAGTGAACAGAGGAGCGTCTCCTACGCTGCAATAGCTCCAATAACCTAGCCTTCTTCTTGGGGACAAATATTTGGCCCTGGGTCATCGGTTCTCATTATTCCCTAATTGCTCCAACCACACAGGACTTGCGTCGAGGGACCAGTTTCTTGTGGTGACGTGGGCAATTTCCTTGCCCTTCGCCTGGTATGAGACTCACCGGACCCATTCTCATCCATCTTAAGACACCATAACTTCTTTGTGTACACTTTGGTAAACAGACTGAGAGGAAGTAATGAGGACATACATCTTGGGTTAGCGGGTATGTTCTTGCTTTCAGATACGTCAGCCTATTTCCTCCTTGCCTCACTGTTTGTGTGTTACTCCGCCTGTAGACACACACTCGTGACAGGAATGACGCCATCCGTGCCTCTCTGGCCAACAGATAAAGCGGTGGGCATACCCTGCTGATTCTGAGGTTAGCGATATGCAGTTGTATAATATGTAAGGTGGAGTGAATGCAATTACTAGGATGAGCACAACCAAGAATGGCAGCATATATTGCTGGAATATAATGACTTTAGATATCTCGCTATTAACATCAAACCAGATGCTATAATACATTCTGATTCATTGCATGCCACTCTCGCGACACTGAAGTGGAGGTAATGGTTAATGACGCTCCCTTGTTAATAGTTCCCCTGACGATCAATACGTTGTGTTACTGATCTCTGCTATCTGACTGCCGTGATGGTTCTAAACTCCTTGTGATATTGGCTTGAAGCAAGTGTTCCGGCACGTCATGATAGCCGAAGACTTTTTTTCAGTCTGCCAGGGACTTTTACAAGTTTCCGAACATGCCTCTTGGATTAAATGATTCCATTGATGAACATTGGTTCAAGGATAGCTTGGTAGCGCACCTCAGGGTATACTGAGATGATATTACTGTATTACTGGGCAGCACACTGAGAAGCTTAAGTTAAGTGTTCCAAAACTTAGAACAAGTAGGACGGAAGTGTGAGCTGACCAAGTGTAGGTGTCTGAAGAAGCAGCTGAAGTGTTTGAGGCGCTTGCTAAGTGAAGAAGCCATCACGACGCGTGACAAGGAAGTTAAGATGACAACAAAAATCCACACCTATAAGTTGGGGGATGAAGTTCGTTGTTTTGGAGGATTTACGTTATTGTATTGATCATTCTTACGCAGTTTTGCTAGACAAGCAGACCATGAACGGAATTAATGAAGAAAGATAGTTCTTTATTTTGAATGCGGAAGAACGAGAGGCATTGGACACTTTGAAATGGACTTCAATCACTCTATCAGTTCTTAGGGTTCCCGATTTTTACAGAGATTTTCATGATGGCACCGGATGCCTCAGGAGAAGGTCTCGTTACCTTCCTAACGCTGAAATACGAAGGGAATTTCCTCCTCGCAGAGTTTGCAAATAGAACCTTGTCTAAGGCAGAGTCTAATTACTCGGTCACTGAGTTGGAAAGTGTGTGCGAGGAGAACTTGAAAGTTAACTTGAATAAAAGTTGGGTAAAGAGGTTTAACGAGGGAGAGACAATTCGATCCGGGCGTGACCATGAATGAAGAGAGGCTCTTGAGGTGGTTCGGACACGAAAGCATTTCAGAGATCTGGTGTATGGCCGTCCAGTTTATATACTTTGACGGATTATGTTCCAGTTGTAGAATTACCTGAGGAACAAGAGAAAACTAGCTAGCTGGCACCTTGCAATCCCAGAGATCGTCCCACATTTGAGTACCTGGAAGGAAGTAATGCAGTCACAGCCGTAGATGATCTCTCATAGGAACATAGCCCCAGTGTTGCCATGCTATGACCGTCTGGATGGAGATGATGTTACCAATTTACAGCTGCAGGACCAACTTCATGGTCCCATTATAATCTTATACTTGAAACAAGAAGATCAGACCAATCCCAGTAAACCGGTTGTTCCCGTCAAAGATCCAGTGGTTCGAAACCATACGTTGAACATAGGTTAGGAAATCTTGCAGCTCATGGTGCCGTGAACCTGGTCCACAGTGTTGATGATGCTGGTGTACGATGCCCCTAGGAGTGCATATCCTGGTAAGGATTTGACAGTAATCAA
Source organism: Panulirus ornatus (assembly GCF_036320965.1). Taxonomy (NCBI): domain Eukaryota; kingdom Metazoa; phylum Arthropoda; class Malacostraca; order Decapoda; family Palinuridae; genus Panulirus; species Panulirus ornatus. Next base: position 62,317,690 of record NC_092234.1, read on the forward strand.
GCAGTCTGGGCTGAAGTATTCCTGGTCAAGAATGACTAAGGATAGATAGGACACCGTATACAGGTGCTACTTGTGCGTTGTACGTAAAGATATATAATTCAGCTCCAGTATCGAGGTTGACGTATGACGTATGGGCAGCGTTAAGCCCATTATGTAAGACATTACAGGATACGTAACATAAAGAATATCAAATGTGAAATACGCCCATGCTAATGTGAATTTGAGTGATATGGATGTTGATGCATATTATGCTTCTACCTATTATCACCTCCATGTTCCTCCACCAGTGAGCTCGGTATCATAGTAGTAGCAGCGGTGATTTTGTATTAGAGCAGTTGCGTGTGGTTGGAATTATCTGATTTCACTGGTCATAAGGAATACGAAATTCCAGGAAGATGTTTCTCTTCGAATGAGGGGAAGTACTTCTTGAACAGTATCGTTAACCTATGGAATGATTTGCCAGTCAGAGCACTTGAAAGCAACATCTCAATAAGTATCTTTAAGACTTGCTCTAGTAAATACTCCCCTTAAAGTCCACAACTAATGTTCCTTGCACCTCCTCTGTAACATGAAAGTAACAGATGTTTCTCTTTGAATCATCTGTATGCCTTTCTACTCTCATCACGTTAGTCTATACGTTTCTCACCATCTACCACTCATAAACACTCTCGAAAGGACCCTACAGTCTGTTACTGTTTAAATTCCTTTGTATGTATATACTTGTACCTATAAATCTAGTTCATATTTCTGTGAATTACCATTTCTCTTGAAATGTGGGTTGGAGGAGCGGGGGACACAGCAGGTAGGTGGTCCGAGCCTTGTGTTGGTTTAGTTGCCATGTGGAATTAGTGGACCTATATGTGGACATGTGATCACGCGAGCCTACTGTACAATGCTCGAGGTTTCTCTTCGGCGCTGAAGAGGAACGTAACCGACGCCCTTTAGTTTGTTCTGGGCATTCGCAGGGAATGGTCGTATTGGTGTGGAATGTTACGGAGAGGACTGTACTTCAGGAGTATACTTTTATGGTGAAGATTAATTAATTTTGTCGTAATAAAAGATAAAAAAGCACAAGGGATAAAATCATGTGAACTTTGTGGAAGAAATGTACAACAATTCCTTACGATCATTTACTCGTCAGACCAACAACACTGTAGGTGGAAGGGTTAGAATGGTTATCCATCCCTGGGTCAGGCTTTACCGATGATTGGATTTCAAGAAGGTCGGTTGCGGGTTCTCGGCAGAAGCATGACAAGAGTGTAAGTACGGGCGCATGTTCGGAGGAACACTTACTGAAAGCATGAGCAGGGTTGACATCCGCTCCATACGTCTTACCTGTGTCCAACGAAAGAAGTGCCTTTTGGATTTTACGAAAAGGAATTCTAAGAAGGGGGCACAGGATTAGTAGGAGTTATGCCAAGGAGTGAGGAAATGTTTCAGACGTTTGAGGTGGAGGAAAAAGAAAAAAAAAAAGCGTTCCTTTCTGATTTGGCGTGGCAGATGTTGCATTGCCGGAATGGGAGAGCATAAGGAGGTATGACGACAAAAGCCGATTGAAATATTCTTGTTCAAGAACCAGACAGACGTGTCACAAAAAAAAAAAAAGAGAAGATGGAGAGATCTAACCGCACCTACATTGATTCCAGGCACAGATAAACGCTGCGTGCGAGTCGAAGGAAGGTGGGTTTTGTTCCGGGTACGATATGCTGGATCCCATGGCTGAAGGTTCTCGGAGAAGGAATGGTTGAGCGATGGCCTGGGGGAAGTAGGTGGTCTTGCAGGAAGGGGGAATAAATGCCTCCATTCCTGCAACAATAACCTTTGCTAACTGCTCGCCAAGACAGAATAATTGGCCAAGCAGAGGCTGGAATGCGCCACCAACCCCAGCCTTAAATAAAATGGCCGTAAATTAGTCCACTTGGCTTTAATAAAGTGCCATGATTAGCGTTCAGAGGCAGTGAAGAGAGACGCTTATTACATTGTCGACAGATGAAGTAACTGAGGATGAAATTGTGTCGCTATTCCTCGAGAGATTACTGCTGGAAAACACATCCAGTGTTGGCAGAGTGGTCGTGACGACCTGGAATATCCAGGGTTGGGGAAAGTGGTCGTGACGGTCTGGGACATCCAGCGTTGGCAGAGTGGTCGTGGCGACCTGGAATCTAAACTAGGTGATTGACAGTATACAACATATTATGTACTGCATAGTTTATGATATGCACCGTGTGTACAATGTATAGTGTGTTGTGTGTAACATGTAGTGTGTAATGTACTGTGTGTGTGTGTGTGTGTGTGTGTGTGTGTGTGTGTGTGTGTGTGTGATGTACAGTGTGTGTAACATATCCTATATTATACACAGTGTGTAGCATGGAGCGGGTATCGTGGTTAGTGAGTAGAGCACATTATGTGACGATACTGGGTGTAGTTGCCAGCCAAGCCTACCTGTATGAGTCTCATGAATTGTGGGTACTGTATAGTTTGTGTGAATTCTAGCAAGGTATTTGTAAAGGCTATGTAGTCGGCCATCAGTTGTGTGATATACAGTGTATTTGTGTACGTTGTGTTATGTAAAGTATGTGAAATAGTGTGCAACGTATAAGGCGTATAGCGTCCAATATAAATCATGCAATATACGGTATTCAGTGTCTAGCTGCTGTGTCTAGCGGGAAATGTGAAATGTAGTGTGTAACACAGTGTCAGCAACATACAGTAAGTCTGATATATAGTCTGTGTAATATGTTTAAGGTAAATAGACTCATGAGGCAACGTCTGGTGCTCACCATCAACCTCGTACCTAACCTGTGGGTCGACCAAAGTGATCGTCAGCTGCCTGGCTGGAAGAGGGAGGTAGGTGTCCGGGGTTAGGAGAGCCAACCCCCCACTATGTATTAGCCTCGTCTGTTTCATCTGATTCTCTTACGTATTAAAGTTTCATCCTTATGATTACTTGTATTCATTGTCATGTTAGCTGATGATACAGTCTAACATAATGTTGTGTGAGGTATTAGGACAGTTCCTACCCACAGTTTTCTGTGTTTCAGTGATCCTCTGCGTCAGACAACTCAGGCAGGTGGTATAATCACCACACTCCGTCCTCTAAGACTGAACGTACCCTTGTGATGACTGTGAAGTCATGAGACTTCAAGACTGCTATTCATCCCACGACGCAAAGGCTGTGCAGGTAATACTTTCGTACAGTAATGTACCAACACTAAAGAGATACACTATACCAAGAGGTAATGGAAGATGTAGAGGTCTTCACACATCTGCAAACACACAGAGGTAGATGGTTACGCAATCTAAGAACCACTGTCATGGGAGCCTCACAGTTTCGAGGCTGTACTCCACGCGGGAGGGTCCTCGACAATGCTAAGGTGTTCCTTCCTCTTTCCTCAATTGGTGTCTCTCCCTCTTATCATTTGACTGCATTCTTTGCTTTTCTCCCTCCCCTCCATGTGTCTGTCATGTGTGATAGATATATATTTTTTTTCGTACATGCACGCTCGCCAGCCTAAGCCAGGTGTGTGTGTGTGTGTGTGTGTGTGTGTGTGTGGAATGGGGAGAATGTGAAGGTGGAGTGCCGCCGGCGGGCAGGATAGTGGAGTATAAGGTGGTCAGTCAGGAGGAGTGTGGCCAGAGGCCCATAAGAGGAGAATGGGAAAGAGAGTCAGGGGGGGGTGTGGCGCCAACGGTCTTGGGGGAGAACTGACCGAGGCTGAAGGGGAGTCGATCCTTTTTCTTTGTTGATTTTTGTACCACAAGTCCGGCTTATAGCTGTGCTAATGACTGAACCCTGCTTTCTCATACTACCTATAACTCCCAAACTTTCTTACTTGCTTGACCCAATCTTTCGTTTCACTTCCACTGTTTCCCTTACTTCAGGCTTGGGCAAAGCCTCTGGCTGGGTACACACAACCTAGATTAACTCAATATCTTCAAGACTCATTCGCTTTGCTGCTACTTTTATATTCCAAATACCTTCTGACTTGGCCATCTTTTAAATGAATTTGTTGTTTTACCCTTCCACTCTGATTGTACACTTGATATAGATAAATTCATTGTTTAATCTGTTCTGGGAAAATGAATGATCGTTCAAGATCACGATTACATTTCTCTTCAGAGTAGAGCTACCTAGACTACAGGGAGTTGGTTAATCCGTCTCTAGATGGATTACTGCTCACACATGTGGCAGGCTCTTCCTCCTCACTCCTCCAGAGATTTCAGTCGAAATTCACATTATCATCTCCCCTTCTATCTCGCTCCTCAACCTGAACTGATTTCTCCACGTGGTAATGTTGCTCCTCTCTCCTCTCATCCAGCGCCAGTGTAGTCTACCGACCCGTGACTACTCGCTCCTACTACCAGACTACACCATCATCCTTCCTCCTCACATGTTGGACTTCCCTCATCTTCCTCTGATTACGTGGTCGTGATATTCTGTCCGAGATCGTTTCAAGTATTTGAAGCTGTCGGTTGTTTGCACGTATCAGTAGTTTGGCATTTTGTTCTGATTCTACCAGCACTGACATCATCTCGTATAATTTCATTTCTCATTTCATGTTGAGTAGTTTTTTTTTGTCATTCTCAAGACCTTCATTATTGTTCATTGAATTTTTGGCTATGATCTTTTCTCCTCGGCAGATCTTTGATCTGTACTTTGTTGATCAAGTCTCTCATCAATACGTTGTAGATCAGGTCTCTCATCTATACGTTGTTGATCCGGCCTTGGCTCTATACGTTGTTGATCAGATCTTTGATCTATAATTTGTTGGTCAGGCCTCTGTTGTACACGTTGTTGATCAGGACTCGAATCTATAGGTTGTTGATCATTCCTCTGACCTATACGTTGTTGATCATTCCTCTGACCTGTACGTTGTTGATCATTCCTCTGACCTGTACATTGTTGATCATTCCCCTGACCTGTACGTTGTTGATCATTCCTCCGACCTATACATTGTTGATCATTCCTCTGACCTGTACATTGTTGATCATTCCCCTGACCTGTACGTTGTTGATCATTCCTCTGACCTGTACGTTGTTGATCATTCCTCTGACCTATACGTTGTTGATCATTCCTCTGACCTGTACGTTGTTGATCATTCCCCTGACCTGTACGTTGTTGATCATTCCTCCGACCTATACATTGTTGATCATTCCTGTGATCTATACGTTGTTGATCATTCCTCTGACCTGTACATTGTTGATCATTTCCCTGACCTGTACATTGTTGATCATTCCCCTGACCTGTACATTGTTGATCATTCCTCTGACCTGTACGTTGTTGATCATTCCTCTGACCTGTACATTGTTGATCATTCCCCTGACCTGTACGTTGTTGATCATTCCTCTGACCTGTACGTTGTTGATCATTCCTCTGACCTGTACGTTGTTGATCATTCCTCTGACCTGTACATTGTTGATCATTCCCCTGACCTGTACATTGTTGATCATTCCTCTGACCTGTACGTTGTTGATCATTCCTCTGACCTGTACATTGTTGATCATTCCCCTGACCTGTACATTGTTGATCATTCCCCTGACCTGTACATTGTTGATCATTCCTCTGACTTGTACGTTGTTGATCATTCCTCTGACCTGTACATTGTTGATCATTCCCCTGACCTGTACATTGTTGATCATTCCTCTGACCTATACGTTGTTGATCATTCCTCTGACCTGTACATTGTTGATCATTCCTCTGACCTGTACGTTGTTGATCATTCCTCTGACCTGTACATTGTTGATCATTCCCCTGACCTGTACATTGTTGATCATTCCTCTGACCTATACGTTGTTGATCATTCCTCTGACCTGTACGTTGTTGATCATTCCTCTGACCTATACGTTGTTGATCATTCTTCTGACCTGTACGTTGTTGATCATTCCTCTGACCTATACGTTGTTGATCATTCCTGTGATCTATACATTGTTGATCATTCCTCTGACCTGTACGTTGTTGATCATTCCTCTGACCTATACGTTGTTGATCATTCCTCTGACCTGTACGTTGTTGATCATTCCTCTGACCTGTACGTTGTTGATCATTCCTCTGACCTGTACGTTGTTGATCATTCCTCTGATCTATACATTGTTGATCATTCCTCTGACCTGTACGTTGTTGATCATTCCTCTGACCTATACGTTGTTGATCATTCCTCCGACCTATACGTTGTTGATCATTCCTCTGACCTGTACGTTGTTGATCATTCCTCTGACCTGTACGTTGTTGATCATTCCTGTGATCTATACATTGTTGATCATTCCTCTGACCTGTACGTTGTTGATCATTCCTCTGACCTATACGTTGTTGATCATTCCTCTGACCTGTACGTTGTTGATCATTCCTCTGACCTATACGTTGTTGATCATTCCTCCGACCTATACGTTGTTGATCATTCCTGTGATCTATACGTTGTTGATCATTCCTCCGACCTATACGTTGTTGATCAGTCCTCTCATCCATGTGTTAAAGAATGATCTCAGGATTAGTGTTAACTACGCCTGACTACGCACCGAATTCAGGCCTCGGCTTCGGCGCAGCCCTCTCAGTGTCCGTGTGTATCGTATGTCTGTGTCAGTCGCATTTCGGAAGGGATTCGCTAAAAATCTGTGAAGTTGTTTTCATCATGGCAGACCAGGTGTGGTCTCATAAATCATGTCTCTCTGCTATTCTCCCACCTGCATTATTTTTGTGCTTGTTTTTTGTTCGATTGCAAAACGCTCTTGGCGTCAGATCCCTTGGCGTGTGCGGCCTGATGCCATCGCTCTGGATCCAGGGACCTGAAAAACGTTCACTTGGGTAAGTTGGATCGATGTTTGCATAGTGGCCCGGAGCACCATCTTGTTGAAACACGACCGTGCTGGGAATTCTATCTGAGGGAAGAGGGAGCTTTAGATATCATTATTTCTGTGAAATAGATCGGGAATTTTCGGACGATCTTCATGCACGGCAACTTGCTCGCATATGGCGTTATCTTATCCTTAAGGAAGGTATATAAGATTCTGATGTTTTCGTATACGTCAATTAATTGTTGTTTGTTTACACTTCCTGTAGATTTTTGATTAGAATTGTCTCATTTATGATTTCCTACTTGTTTCCTCTCGTGCCTTTCCAGGATTATTTCATTCCTCTCAGCTTCACTCACTTTGATTTCAATTCACTGACTTTCTTTTCCTCTTCTTTCATGTTGAACATAGCACTTGTTGATGTTATTCTGTGGCCTTCGCTCACCGTCTACCACAAATGCCAAATCATCGGCATATTTCAAAGTCCTTTTTACCTTCCTCAATAATTTCACATTTCCCTCGTGAATTAATTCATATGCATCATATACTTCAAACGTCACACCTCTGTGTTCGACCCCAGTCTTCACATCAAACAATTCACAGTTTATTTCTTTACATTTTACTCTGGTCTTTGAAATGATGGCGAATGTCCATTATTACTTTGATCAGTTTCCATTCATCCGCATCGTCGATCATGCCCTAAAGCGTTCCATAGTTTTAAGCAGAGATTTGTCCATCGCTTCCTCTAGACTGAAGGGGGCTGTCTATTGTTTCTCGTGTCCTCCCACCTCTGTTATATTATGATTCTGTGATGAGGATTTCTACATTTTCTTCAATTTGTGTTCTCACTTTCGATTGGAAATCATTCCGTAGGGGTCGCTCTCTCCTCTATAGTTTCTGTTGTCTGTTTCTCATCCTTTCGTATGAGATGGAAGGACTATAACTTCACCCGAGTCCTTACTTCCAAGCAACGACAAAGTGATGCCTCAGCCGCTTAACCCATCTCTTCGTGCTCTCCCGTTTTCCTTACTCTCGGTTGACCTTTCAGTGACCAGGACTCTGATTTTCAAATAATCTTGCTCCTGGATTCTCTTCTTCCACTTCACTATCCTCCTCAACCTTTAGTAATTTCTCAATTTATCCTTCCGGTGTGTTGGCCATCTTACTCCTTATTCATCCGGGAACTCTGTACCCCTTGCATTCATGACTGCATGTATTGGCAAAGCTGTGCCCTTGTACCCCTTGCATTCATGACTGCATGTATTGGCAAAGCTGTGCCCTTGTATCCCTTGCATTCATGACTGCATGTATTGGCAAAGCTGTGCCCTTGTATCCCTTGCATTCATGACTGCATGTATTGGCAGAGCTGTGCCCTTGTACCCCTTGCATTCATGACTGCATGTATTGGCAAAGCTGTGCCCTTGTATCCCTTGCATTCATGACTGCATGTATTGGCAAAGCTGTGCCCTTGTATCCCTTGCATTCATGACTGCATGTATTGGCAAAGCTGTGCCCTTGTATCCCTTGCATTCATGACTGCATGTATTGGCAAAGCTGTGCCCTTGTATCCCTTGCATTCATGACTGCATGTATTGGCAAAGCTGTGCCCTTGTATCCCTTGCATTCATGACTGCATGTATTGGCAAAGCTGTGCCCTTGTATCCCTTGCATTCATGACTGCATGTATTGGCAAAGCTGTGCCCTTGTATCCCTTGCATTCATGACTGCATGTATTGGCAAAGCTGTGCCCTTGTATCCCTTGCATTCATGACTGCATGTATTGGCAAAGCTGTGCCCTTGTATCCCTTGCATTCATGACTGCATGTATTGGCAAAGCTGTGCCCTTGTACCCCTTGCATTCATGACTGCATGTATTGGCAAAGCTGTGCCCTTGTATCCCTTGCATTCATGACTGCATGTATTGGCAAAGCTGTGCCCTTGTATCCCTTGCATTCATGACTGCATGTATTGGCAGAGCTGTGCCCTCACGGTATAGCTGTGCCATGTTATGTCTGTCACCAACAATAGACCCTTGGATAATATTATGCTCAAAATTTCAACCTGTTCAGATTTTAATGAAAATCTGGGTATAAGTGGTATTCTCTATGGTGATTAAGTGTATCGAGTCAAAAGATTGCATTTCGTAAAATCAAATGTTTAATTGCATACTTAATATTAATTATAATTACATTAATATGCTAATTACTCGACCACTTACACGAATTTTAAGGTTTTGACCAAAGATTCTTATTCAACAGACGTAAAAGCATAAATGCTGAAATTTTCAGGAAAATCCATTTTTTCAAAAAAATCAAGAACAATCCAAGGCTATAGCCCATGGATAATATTTTGCTCAGATTTTCAACTCTTTCAGATTTTAATGAAACTGTGGGAATATGTGGTATTCTCTAAGATGATTAAGTGTATCGAATCAAAGGATTGCATTTCGTAAGATTAAGTGCTTAATTACATACTTAATATTAAGTATAATTATATTGATATGCTAATTACTCGACTAATTACACGAATTTTAAGGTTTTGACCAAAGATTCTTACTCAACAGACGTAAAAGCATCTATGATGAAATTTTCAGGAAAACCTATTTTTTCAAAAAATCAATTTTCCTTGGATAATATTTTGCTCAAATTTTCAATTTGTTCAGATTTTTATGAAAATCTAGAAATATGTTGTATTTTATATTGTGATTAAGGATATCGAGTCAAAACACTGCATTTCGTAAAATTAAGCGCCTAACTACATATTAATTATGATTATATTAGTATGCTAATTACTCGACTAATTACACGAATTTTACGATTTTGACAAAAGATTCTTATTCAACCGACGTAAAAGCATCTATGATGAAATTTTCAGGAAAAACCTATTTTTCTAAAAATCAAGAAAAATCCAAGCTTATAGACTTGGATAATATTTTGCTCAGATTTTCAACTTGTTCAGATTTTAATGAAACTGTGGGAATATGTGGTATTCTGTATGGAGATTAAGTGTATTGGATCAAAAGGTTGCATTTCTTAAGATGAAATGCTTAATTACACACTTAATATTAAGTATAATTATATTAAAATGCTAATTACTCGACTGATTACACGAATTTTAAGGTTTTGATCAGAGATTCTTATTCAACAGACGTAAAAGCATCTATGATGAAATTTTCAGGAAAACCTATTTTTTCAAAAAATCAAGAAAAATCCAAGGCCATAGCCTTGGATAATATTTTGCTCAAATTTTCAACTTGTTCAGATTTTTATGAAAATCTAGGAATATGTTGTATTTTATATGGTGATTAAGGATATCGAGTCAAAATACTGCATTTCGTAAAATTAAGCGCTTAATTACATATTAATTATGATTATATTAATATGCTAATTACTCACTAATTACACGAATTTTAAGGTTTTGACCAGAGATTCTTATTCAACAGACGTACAAGCATCTATGATGAAATTTTCAGGAAAATCTTTTTTTTTCAAAAAATCAAGAAAAATCCTAGGCTATATATAGCCTTGGATAATATTTTGCTCAGATTTTCAACTTGTTCAGATTTTAATGAAACTCTGAGAATATGTAGTATTCTATATGGTGATTAAGGATATCGGGTCAAAAGATTGCATTTCGTAAATTTACGCGCATAATTATATATTTAATAATTGTAATTATATTAATTTGCTAATTACTCGACTTATTACACGAATTTTAAGGTTTTGACCAGATTCTCATTCAACAGACGTAAAAGCATCTATGATGAAATTTTCAGTAAAATGAATTATTTTAAAGAAAATCAAGAAAAATCCTTGGATAATATTTTCCTCAAATTTTGAACTTGTTCAGATTTTAATGAAACTCTGGGAATATGTGGTATTCTCTATGGTGATTAAGTGTAACGAGTCAAAAGATTGCATTTCGTAAAATTACGCGCATAATTATATATTTAATATTAATTGTAATTATATTGTGGTAATTACTAGACTAATTACGGGAATTTTAAGGTTTTGACCAAAGATTCCTATTCAATAGACGTAAAAGCATCTATGATGAAATTTTCAGGAAAACCTATTTCTTCAAAAAATCAAGAAAAATCCAAGGCCTTGGATAATATTTTGCTCAGATTTTCAACTTGTTCAGATTTTAATGAAACTGTGGAAATATGTGGTATTCTCTAAGGTGATTAAGTGTATCGAATCAAAGGATTGCATTTCGTAAGATTAAGTGCTTAATTACATACTTAATATTAAGTATAATTATATTAATATGCTAATTACTCAACTAATTACACGAATTTTAAGGTTTTGACCATAGACTCTTATTCAACCAACGTAAAAGCATCTATGATGAAATTTTCAGGAAAAAGCAATTTTCAAAAAATCAATAAAAATCCAAGGCTATAGACTTGGATAATATTTTGCTCAGATTTTCAACTTGTTCAGATTTTAATGAAACTGTGGAAATATGTGGTATTCTGTATGGTGATTAAGTGTATCGGATCAAAAGATTGCATTTCGTAAGATGAAATGCTTCATCACATACTTAATATTAAGTAAGATGAAATGCTTAATCACATACTTAATATTAAGTATAATTATATTAGAATGCTAATTACTCGACTAATTACACGAATTTTAAGGTTTTGACCAGATTCTTATTCAACAGATGTAAAAGCATCTATGATGAAATTTTCAGGAAAACCTATTTTTTTAAAAAATCAAGAAAAATCCAAGGCTATAGTCTTGGATAATATTTTGTTCAAATTTTCAGTTTGTTCAGATTTTTATGAAAATCTAGGAATATGTTGTATTTTATATGGTTATTAAGGATATCGAGTCAAAACACTGCATTTCGTAAAATTAAGCGCCTAACTACATATTAATTATGATTATATTAGTATGCTAATTACTCGACTAATTACACGAATTTTAAGGTTTTAACCAAAGATTCTTATTCAACAGACGTACAAGGATCTATGATTAAATTTTCCGGAAAATCTATTTTTTTCAAAAAATCAAGAAAAATCCAAGCCTTGGATAATATTTTGCTCAGATTTTCAACTTGTTCAGATTTTAATGAAACTGTGGGAATATGTGGTATTCTGTATGGAGATTAAGTGTATCGGATCAAAAGGTTGCATTTCTTAAGATGAAATGCTTAATTACACACTTTATTAATATTAAGTATTCTTATATTAAAATGCTAATTACTCGACTAATTACACGAATTTTAAGGTTTTGACCAAAGACTCTTATTCAACAGACGTAAAAGCATCTATGATGAAATTTTCAGGTAAACGTATTTTGCTCAAATTTTCAATTTGTTCCGATTTTTATGAAAATCTAGAAATATGTTGTATTTTATATGGTGATTAAGGATATCGAGTCAAAACATTCCATTTAGTAAAATTAAGCGCCTAACTACATATTAATTATGATTATATTAGTATGCTAATTACTCGACTAATTACACGAATTTTACGGTTTTGACCAAAGATTCTTATTCAACAGACGTACAAGGATCTATGATTAAATTTTCAGGAAAATCTATTTTTTCAAAAAATCAAGAAAAATCCAAGGCTATAGCCTTGGATAATATTTTGCTCAGATTTTCAACTTGTTCAGATTTTAATGAAACTGTGGGAATATGTGGTATTCTGTATGGAGATTAAGTGTATCGGATCAAAAGGTTGCATTTCTTAATATGAAATGCTTAATTACACAGTTAATATTAAGTATAATTATATTAAAATGCTAATTACTCGACTAATTACACGAATTTTAAGGTTTTGATCAGAGACTCTTATTCAACAGACGTAAAAGCATCTATGCTGAAATTTTCAGGAAAACCTATTTTTTTAAAAAATCAAGAAAAATCCAAGGCTATAGCCTTGGATAATATTTTGCTCATATTTTCAACTTGTTCAGATTTTAATGAAACTGTGGGAATATGTGGTATTCTCTAAGGTGATTAAGTGTATCGAATCAAAAGATTGCATTTCGTAAGATTAAGTGCTTAATTACACACTTAATATTAAGTATAATTATATTAATGTGCTAATTACTCGACTAATTACACGAATTTTAAGGTTTTGACCAAAGACTCTTATTCAACCGACGTAAAAGCATCTATGATGAAATTTTCAGGAAAAAACCTATTTTTCAAAAAATTAAGAAAAATCCAAGGCTATAGACTTGGATAATATTTTGCTCAGATTTTCAACTTGTTCAGATTTTAATGAAAGTCTGGGAATATGTGGTATTCTCTAAGGTGATTAAGTGTATCGAATCAAAAGATAGCATTTCGTAAGATTAAGTGCTTAATTACATACTTAATATTAAGTATAATTATATTAATATGCTAATTACTCGACTAATTACACGAATTTTAAGGTTTTGACCAAAGACTCTTATTCAACCGACGTAAAAGCATCTATGATGAAATTTTCAGGTAAAACCTATTTTTCAAAAAATCAAGAAAAATCCAAGGCTGTAGCCTTGGATAATATTTTGCTCAGATTTTCAACTTGTTCAGATTTTAATGAAAGTCTGGGAATATGTGGTATTCTGTATGGTGATTAAGTGTATCGGATCAAAAGATTGCATTTCGTAAAATGAAATGCTTAATTACATACTTAATATTAAGTATAATTATATTAAAATGCTAATTACTCGACTAATTACACGAATTTTAAGGTTTTGACCAAAGATTCTTATTCAACAGACGTAAAAGCATCTATGATGAAATTTTCAGGAAAACCTATTTTTTTACAAAAAATCAATAATATTTTGCTCAAATTTTCAATTTGTTCAGATTTTTATGAAAATCTAGAAATATGTTGTATTTTATATGGTGATTAAGGATATCGAGTCAAAACACTGCATTTCGTAAAATTAAGCGCCTAACTACATATTAATTATGATTATATTAGTATGCTAATTACTCGACTAATTACACGAATTTTACGGTTTTGACCAAAGATTCTTATTCAACAGACGTACAAGGATCTATGATTAGATTTTCAGGAAAATCTATTTTTTTCAAAAAATCAAGAAAAATCCAAGGCTATAGCCTTGGATAATATTTTGCTCAGATTTTCAACTCGTTCAGATTTTAATGAAACTGTGGGAATATGCGGTATTCTGTATGGAGATTAAGTGTATCGGATCAAAAGGTTGCATTTCTTAAGATGAAATGCTTAATTACACACTTTATTAATATTAAGTAGTCTTATATTAAAATGCTAATTACTCGACTAATTACACGAATTTTAAGGTTTTGACCAAAGAGTCTTATTCAACAGACGTAAAAGCATCTATGATGAATTTTTCAGGGAAACCTATTTTTTTAAAAAAATCAAGAAAAATCCTAGGCTATAGCCTTGGATAATATTTTGCTCATATTTTCAACTTGTTCAGATTTTAATGAAACTGTGGGAATATGTGGTATTCTCTCAAGTGATTAAGTGTATCGAATCAAAAGATTGCATTTCGTAAGATTAAGTGCTTAATTACACACTTAATATTAAGTATAATTATATTAATGTGCTAATTACTCGACTAATTACACGAATTTTAAGGTTTTGACCAAAGACTCTTATTCAACCGACGTAAAAGCATCTATGATGAAATTTTCAGGAAAAAACCTATTTTTCAAAAAATTAAGAAAAATCCAAAGCTATAGACTTGGATAATATTTTGCTCAGATTTTCAACTTGTTCAGATTTTAATGAAAGTCTGGGAATATGTGGTATTCTCTAAGGTGATTAAGTGTATCGAATCAAAAGATAGCATTTCGTAAGATTAAGTGCTTAATTACATACTTAATATTAAGTATAATTATATTAATATGCTAATTACTCGACTAATTACACGAATTTTAAGGTTTTGACCAAAGACTCTTATTCAACCGACGTAAAAGCATCTATGATGAAATTTTCAGGTAAAACCTATTTTTCAAAAAATCAAGAAAAATCCAAGGCTGTAGCCTTGGATAATATTTTGCTCAGATTTTCAACTTGTTCAGATTTTAATGAAAGTCTGGGAATATGTGCTATTCTGTATGGTGATTAAGTGTATCGGATCAAAAGATTGCATTTCGTAAAATGAAATGCTTAATTACATACTTAATATTAAGTATAATTATATTAAAATGCTAATTACTCGACTAATTACACGAATTTTAAGGTTTTGACCAAAGATTCTTATTCAACAGACGTAAAAGCATCTATGATGAAATTTTCAGGAAAACCTATTTTTTTAAAAAAATCAATAATATTTTGCTCAAATTTTCAATTTGTTCAGATTTTTATGAAAATCTAGAAATATGTTGTATTTTATATGGTGATTAAGGATATCGAGTCAAAACACTGCATTTCGTAAAATTAAGCGCCTAACTACATATTAATTATGATTATATTAGTATGCTAATTACTCGACTAATTACACGAATTTTACGGTTTTGACCAAAGATTCTTATTCAACAGACGTACAAGGATCTATGATTAGATTTTCAGGAAAATCTATTTTTTTCAAAAAATCAAGAAAAATCCAAGGCTATAGCCTTGGATAATATTTTGCTCAGATTTTCAACTCGTTCAGATTTTAATGAGACTGTGGGAATATGCGGTATTCTGTATGGAGATTAAGTGTATCGGATCAAAAGGTTGCATTTCTTAAGATGAAATGCTTAATTACACACTTTATTAATATTAAGTAGTCTTATATTAAAATGCTAATTACTCGACTAATTACACGAATTTTAAGGTTTTGACCAAAGAGTCTTATTCAACAGACGTAAAAGCATCTATGATGAATTTTTCAGGGAAACCTATTTTTTTAAAAAAATCAAGAAAAATCCTAGGCTATAGCCTTGGATAATATTTTGCTCAGATTTTCAATTTGTTCAGATTTTTATGAAAATCTAGAAATATGTTGTATTTTATATGGTGATTAAGGATATCGCGTCAAAACACTGCATTTCGTAAAATTAAGCGCCTAACTACATATTAATTATGATTATATTAGTATGCTAATTACTCGACTAATTACACGAATTTTACGGTTTTGACCAAAGATTCTTATTCAACAGACGTACAAGGATCTATGATTAAATTTTCAGGAAAATCTATTTTTTTCAAAAAATCAAGAAAAATCCAAGGCTATAGCCTTGGATAATATTTTGCTCAGATTTTCAACTTGTTCAGATTTTAATGAAACTGTGGGAATATGCGGTATTCTGTATGGTGATTAAGTGTATCGGATCAAAAGATTGCATTTCGTAAGATGAAATGCTTGATTAATACTTAATATTAAGTATAATTATATTAAAATGCTAATTACTCGACTAATTACACGAATTTTAAGGTTTTGATCAGAGACTCTTATTCAACCGACGTAAAAGCATCTATGATGAAATTTTCAGGAAAATATGTTGTATTTTACATGGTGATTAAGGATATCGAGTCAAAACACTGCATTTCGTAAAATTAAGCGTCTAACTACATATTAAATATGATTATATTAGTATGCTAATTACTCGACTAATTACACGAATTTTACGGTTTTGACCAAAGATTCTTATTCAACAGACGTACAAGGATCTATGATTAAATTATCAGGAAAATCTTTTTTTTTCAAAAGATCAAGAAAAATCCAAGGCTATAGCCTTGGATAATATTTTGTTCAGATTTTCAAGTGTTTCAGATATTAATGAAACTGTGGGAATATGTGGTATTCTGTATGGAGATTAAGTGTATCGGATCAAAAGGTTGCATTTCTTAAGATGAAATGCTTAATTACACACTTTATTAATATTAAGTATTCTTATATTAAAATGCTAATTACTCGACTAATTACACGAATTTTAAGGTTTTGACCAAAGACTCATATTCAACAGACGTAAAAGCATCTATGATGAAATTTTCAGGGAAACCTATTTCTTTAAAAAATCAAGAAAAATCCAAGGCTATAGCCTTGGATAATATTTTGCTCAAATTTTCAATTTGTTCCGATTTTTATGAAAATCTAGAAATATGTTGTATTTTACATGGTGATTAAGGATATCGAGTCAAAACACTGCATTTCGTAAAATTAAGCGTCTAACTACATATTAATTATGATTATATTAGTATGCTAATTACTCGACTAATTACACGAATTTTACGGTTTTGACCAAAGATTCTTATTCAACAGACGTACAAGGATCTATGATTAAATTTTCAGGAAAATCTATTTTTTCAAAATATCAATAAAAATCCAAGGCTATAGCCTTGGATAATATTTTGCTCATATTTTCAACTTGTTCAGATTTTAATGAAACTGTGGGAATATGCTAATTAATTATGCTAATTAATTATGCTAATTAATCGACTAATTACACGAATTTTAAGGTTTTGACCAAAGATTCTTATTCAACAGACCTACAAGCATCTATGCTGAAATTTTCAGGAAAATTTATTTTTCAAAAAAATCAAGAAATATCCAAGGCTAATCACTCGACTAATTACACGAATCTCTCAAAGTTATATCTCACTATGTTCACCTTATATAAATTTTCTTTCGTTCATACATAGATTCATATAACTCTGTGTTCCTGTCTTGTCATCCTCTACCTTGTAAAGTCTTTCACCTACGTCAACAGTGTTTCTTAGCCTCTTTAGTTCACCACAAAATTCTCTTTTGTTTATCATCATATATGAATTTGTTTATACAGCCACATTTGTTGTATTATACATATTTCCTCTGGTGTGGCCATTCTTACTTGATTTTTTTTTTTTTAGATGAGTCAGTCGGTAATTTAGTTCTGGTGTTAGTTTAGTAATTCATTGTAAATATTCTCGTTTCTTTTACATTTCAAGCATAGTTTTTTGTTTTGTTTATGGCTTGTTCCATGCTTTATTTCTTATGTTGCCATTACCATTTTGTGATGTGTGTCTGAAGATATAGATAGAATAACCCTACTTCTTTAGATAATATAAGGCGGTTTTTAGGTAACATTAGGAACCACTTACTTGTCTGTGTATTCTTACTCTGTTCCATTTTTACCACGTCTATCTATAAGTAAATCATTATTCCTCCTTTTTAACATTTTCTGTTCTTTCTATCTCAATTTCGATATGTCCATTTAGATCACACCAAATTCTTATGCTGTCCTAGATTTCCTGTAGCATTGAACCAGAATCTCCAGTTTTCATGTCCTGATCTTTCCAGTTGTGTGTATGAAATTCTATGCTGATTACTTCCTTAAAAGTTTCCTAAGTTTAACCTATTTTCTCAATTCTAAGTTCAACAGATATATCTCCGATAACTTTTCCTGGTGAAAACACCACAGTTACCCCACGCTGGGCCATTATCTTCAGCTTTGTACTTTCTTTGACCATCATCATCAAGTGTTCTTCATCCCTCTTCAGTAAGTCTTGTCTTTCCCGGTCCGATACCGTCTAGTGTTCCTCTCTCTCTCATTAGCTCCGGAATCTCCTCTCCCCTAAGATAGCTAGAGCCACTGTAGCAACTGTTAATATCCGGTTTTTAGAGTTTCCCTTGCATGTTACATGACCAAGCCAAGTCACCTGACTGGAATGTCCGGTGACCCGTGTCACGGCGCGCGACTATTGACCAAG